>NW_025960089.1:0-33575 GCF_023159225.1 Perognathus longimembris pacificus | reverse complement strand
GAAGTACTTAATTTATTAAGCTACTGCTTTTCTTCATCTCAGTGGAGATATTTACTGATAAACCGCTACCTACGCAGCATGTTCATGTCGTTCCTAAATGAGCTTTTATCTCTCTGCCCTCACCACAAATCAGATTCTTCTGAGGAGTTTCCAGTACATTATCCTTTCCCCTGTGTAATTACCTAACAAGCTCCAGCTGTTTTTATTCTCAGAAGGTTTACTCCCTGATATACAGCTGCCAATCCCCATCGTAACTGCAGGTCCTAATGAGCTTTTTTCTCTGTTCCCTCAGCACAATCCAGATTCTTTTTGGAGTTACCAGTACAGTAACCATACTAGGAAGTACTTAATTTATTAAGCTACTGCTTTTCTTAATCTCAGTGAGATATTTACTGATAAACAGCTACCTACGCAGCATGTTCATGTCGTTCCTAATGAGCTTTTATCTCTCTGCCCTCACCACAAATCAGATTCTTCTGAGGAGTTCCCAGTACATTATCCTTTCCCCTGTGTAATTACTTAACAAGCCCCAGCTGTTTTTATTCTCAGAAGGTTTACTCCTGATATACAGCTGCCTACCCTTCGTAAGTGCAGGTCCTAATGAGCTTTTTTCTCTTTTCCCTCCCCACAATCCAGATTCTTTGGGGAGTTACCAGTACAGTAACCATACCAGGAAGTACTTAATTTTTTAAGCTACTGCTTTTCTTAATCTCAGTGGAGATAGTTACTGATAAACAGCTACCTACGCAGCATGTTCATGCCGTTCCTAAATGAGCTTTTATCTCTCTCCCCTCACCACAAATCAGATTCTTCTGAGGAGTTCCCAGTACATTATCCTTTCCCCTGTGTAATTACCTTAACAAGCTCCAGCTGTTTTTATTCTCAGAAGGTTTACTCCCTGATATACAACTGCCTACCGCCTTCGTAAGTGCTGGTCCTAAATGAGCTTTTTTCTCTGTTCCCTCACCACAATTCAGATTCTTTTGGGGAGTTACCAGTACAGTAACCATACCAGGAAGTACTTAATTTATTAAGCTACTGCTTTTCTTAATCTCAGTGGAGATATTTACTGATAAACAGCTACGTATGCAGCATGTTCATGTCATTCCTGAATGATATTTTATCTCTCTGCCCTCACCACAAATCAGATTCTTCTGAGGAGTTCCCAGTACTTTATCCTTTCCCCTGTGTAATTACCTTAACAAGTTCCAGCTGTTTTTATTCTCAGAAGGTTTACTCCCTGATATACAGCTGCCTACCCGCTTCGTAAGTGCAGGTCATAAATGAGCTTTTTTCTCTGTTCCCTCACCACAATCCAGATTCTTTTGGGGAGTTACCAGTACAGTAACCATACCAGGAAGTACTTAATTTATTAAGCTACTGCTTTTCTTAATGTCAGTGGAGATATTTACTGATAAACAGCTACCTACGCAGCATGTTCATGTCGTTCCTAAATGAGCTTTTATCTCTCTCCCCTCACCACAAATCCGATTCTTCTGAGGAGTACCCAGTACATTATCCTTTCCTGTGTAATTACCTTAACAAGCTCCAGCTGTTTTTATTCTCAGAAAGTTTAGTCCCTGATATACTGCTGCCTACCCCCTTCGTAAGTGCAGGTCTTAAATGAGCTTTTTTCTCTGCTCCCTCACCACAATCCAGATTCTTTTGGGGAGTTACCAGTAGAGTAACCATACCAGCAGGTAATTCATTTATTAAGCTACTGCTTTTCTTAATCTCAGTGGAGATATTTACTGATAAGCAGCTACGTACGCAGCATGTTCATGTCGTTCCTAAATGAGCTTTTATCTCTCTCCCCTCACCACAAATCAGATTCTTCTGAGGAGTTCCCAGTACATTATCCTTTCCCCTGTGTAATTACCTTAACCAGCTCCAGCTGTTTTTATTCTCAGAAGGTTTACTCCCTGATACACAGCTGCCTACCCCCTTCGTAAGTGCAGGTCCTAAATGAGCATTTTTCTCTGTTCCCTCACCACAATACAGATTCTTTTGGGGAGTTACCAGTACAGTAACCATACCAGGAAGTACTTAATTTATTAAGCTACTGCTTTTCTTAATCTCAGTGGAGATATTTACTGATAAACAGCTACATATGCAGCATGTTCATGTCGTTCCTAAATGAGCTTTTATCTCTCTCCCCTCACCACAAATCAGATTCTTCTGAGGAGTTCCCAGTACTTCATCTTTTCCCCTGTGTAATTACTTTAACAAACTCCAGCTGTTTTTATTCTCAGAAGGTTTAATCCCTGATATACAGCTGCCTACCCCCTTCGAAAGTGCAGGTCCTAAATGAGCTTTATTCTCTTTTCCCTCACCACAATCCAGATTCTTTTGGGGAGTTACCAGTACAGTAACCATACCAGGAAGTACTTAATTTATTAAGCTACTGCTTTTCTTAATCTCAGTGGATATATTTACTGATAAACAGCTACCAACGCAGCATGTTCATGTCGTTCCTAAATGAGCTTTTTCTCTCTCCCCTCACCACAAATCAGATTCTTCTGAGGAGTTCCCAGTACATTATCCTTTCCCCTGTGTAATTACCTTAACAAGCTCCAGCTGTTTTTATTCTGAGAAGGTTTACTCCCTGATATACAGCTGCCTACCCCCTTCGTAAGTGCAGGTCCTAAATGAGCTTTTTTCTCTGTTCCCTCACCACAATCCAGATTCTTTTGGGAGTTACCAGTACAGTAACCATACCAGGAAGTACTTAATTTATTAAGCTACTGGTTTTCTTAATCTCAGTGGAGATATTTACTGATAAACAGCTACCTACGCAGCATGTTCATGTCGTTCCTAAATGAGCTTTTATCTCTCTCCCCTCACCACAAATCAGTTTCTTCTGAGGAGTTCCCAGTACATTATCCTTTCCCTTGCGTAATTACCTTAACAAGCTCCAGCTGTTTTTATTCTCAGAAGGTTACTCCCTGATATACAGCTGCCTACCCCCTTCGTAAGTGCAGGTTCTAAATGAGAATTTTTCTCTGTTCCCTCACCAAAATCCAGATTCTTTTGGGGAGTTACCAGTAAAGTAACCATACCAGGAAGTACTTAATTTATTAAGCTACTGCTTTTCTTAATCTAAGTGGAGATATTTACTGATAAACAGCTACATACGCAGCATGTTCATGTCGTTCCTAAATGAGCTTTTATCTCTCTCCCCTCACCACAAATCAGATTCTTCTGAGGAGTTGCCAGTACATTATCCTTTCCCCTGTGTAATTACCTTAACAAGCTCCAGCTGTTTTTATTCTCAGTAGGTTTACTCCCTGATATACAGCTGCCTACCCCCTTCGTAAGTGCAGGTCCTAAATGAGCTTTTTTCTCTGTTCCCTCACCACAATCCAGATTCGTTTGTGGAGTTACCAGTACAGTATCCATAGCAGGAAGTATTTAATTTTTTAAGCTACTGCTTTTCTTAATCTCAGTGGAGATATTTACTGATAAACAGCTACCTACGCAGCATGTTCATGTCGTTCCTGAATGTGCTTTTATCTCTCTCCCCTCACCACAAATCAGATTCTTCTGAGGAGTTCCCAGTACATTATCCTTTCCCCTGTGTAATTACCTTAACAAGCTCCAGCTGTTTTTATTCTCAGAAGGTTTACTCCCTGATATACAGCTGCCTACCCCCTTCGTAAGTGCAGGTCATAAATGAGCTTTTTTCTCTTTTCCCTCACCACAATCCAGATTCTTTTGGGGAGTTACCAGTACAGTAACCATACCAGGAAGTACTTAATTTATTAAGCTACTGCTTTTCTTAATCTCAGTGGAGATATTTCCTGATAAACAGGTACCTACGCAGCATGTTCATGCCGTTCCTAAATGAGCTTTTATCTCTCTCCCCTCACCACAAATCAGATTCTTCTGAGGAGTTCCCAGTACATTATCCTTTCCCCTGTGTAATTACCTTAACAAGCTCCAGCTATTTTTATTCTCAGAAGGTTTACTCCCTGATATACATCTGCCTACCCCCTTCGTAAGTGCAGGTCCTAAATGAGCTTTTTTCTCTGTTCCCTCACCACAATCCAGATTCTTTTGGGGAGTTACCAGTACAGTAACCATACCTGGAAGTACTTAATTTATTAAGCTACTGCTTTTCTTAATCTCAGTGGAGATATTTACTGATAAACAGCTACGTATGCAGCATGTTCATGTCGTTCCTAAATGAGCTTTTATCTCTCTCTCCTCACCAAAAATCAGATTCTTCTGAGGAGTTCCCATTACTTCATCTTTTCCCCTGTGTAATTACCTTAACAAGCTCCAGCTGTTTTTATTCTCAGTAGGTTTACTCCCTGATATACAGCTGCCTACCCCCTTCGTAAGTGCAGGTCCTAAATGAGCTTTTTTCTCTGTTCCCTCACCGCAATCCAGATTCGTTTGTGGAGTTACCAGTACAGTATCCATAGCAGGAAGTATTTAATTTATTAAGCTACTGCTTTTCTTAATCTCAGTGGAGATATTTACTGATAAACAGCTACCTACGCAGCATGTTCATGTCGTTCATGAATGAGCTTTTATCTCTCTCCCCTCACCACAAATCAGATTCTTCTGAGGAGTTCCCAGTACATTATCCTTTCCCCTGTGTAATTACCTTAACAAGCTCCAGCTGTTTTTATTCTCAGAAGGTTTACTCCCTGATATACAGCTGCCTACCCCCTTCGTAAGTGCAGGTCATAAATGAGCTTTTTTCTCTTTTCCCTCACCACAATCCAGATTCTTTTGGGGAGTTACCAGTACAGTAACCATACCAGGAAGTACTTAATTTATTAAGCTACTGCTTTTCTTAATCTCAGTGGAGATATTTATTGATAAACAGCTACCTACGTAGCATGTTCATGTCGTTCCTAAATGAGCTTTTATGTCTCTCCCCTCACAACAAATCAGATTCTTCTGAATTGTTCCCAGTACATTATCCTTTCCACTGTGTAATAACCTTAACAAGCTCCAGCTGTTTTTATTCTCAGAAGGTTTACTCCCTGATATACAGCTGCCTACCCCCTTCGTTAGTGCAGGTCCTAAATGAGCTTTTTTCTCTGTTCCCTCACCACAATCCTGATTCTTTTGGGGAGTTACCAGTACAGTAACCATACCAGGAAGTACTTAATTTATTAAGCTACTGCTTTTCTTAATCTCAGGGGAGATATTTACTGATAAACAGCTACCTACGCAGCATGTTCATGTCGTTCCTAAATGAGCTTTTATGTCTCTCCCCTCACAACAAATCAGATTCTTCTGAATTGTTCCCAGTGCATTATCCTTTCCCCTGTGTAATAACCTTAACAAGCTCCAGCTGTTTTTATTCTCAGAAGGTTTACTCCCTGATATACAGCTGCCTACCCCCTTCGTTAGTGCAGGTCCTAAATGAGCTTTTTTCTCTGTTCCCTCACCACAATCCAGATTCTTTTGGGGAGTTACCAGTACAGTAACCATACCAGGAAGTACTTAATTTATTAAGCTAATGCTTTTCTTAATCTCAGGGGAGATATTTACTGATAAACAGCTACCTACGCAGCATGTTCATGTCGTTCCTAAATGAGCTGTTATCTCTCTCCCCTCACAACAAATCAGACTCTTCTGAGGACTTCCAAGTACATTATCCTTTCCCCTGTGTAATTACCTTAACAAGCTCCAGCTGTTCTTATTATCAGAAGGTTTACTCCCTTATATACAGCTGCCTAACCCCTTGGTAAGTGCAGGTCCTAAATGAGCTTTTTTCTCTGTTCCCTCACCACAATCCAGATTCTTTTGGGGAGTTACCAGTACAGTAACCATACCAGGAAGTACTTAATTTATTAAGCTACTGCTTTTCTTAATCTCAGTGGAGATATTTACTGATAAACAGCTACCTATGCAGCATGTTCATGTCGTTCCTAAATGAGCTTTTATCTCTCTCCGCTCACCACAAATGAGATTCTTCTGAGGAGTTCCCAGTACATTATCCTTTCCCCTGTGTGATTACCTTAACAAGCTCCAGCTGTTTTTATTCTCAGAAGGTTTACTCCCTGATATACAGCTGCCTACCCCCTTCGTAAGTGCAGGTCCTAAATGAGCTTTTTTCTCTGTTCCCACACCACAATCCAGATTCTTTTGGGGAGTTACCAGTACAGTAATCATACCAGGAAGTACTTAATTTATTAAGCTACTGCTTTTCTTAATCTCAGGGGAGATATTTACTGATAAACAGCTACGTACGCAGCATGTTCATGTCGTTCCTAAATGAGCTTTTATCTCTCTCCCCTCACCACAAATCAGATTCTTCTGAGGAGTTCCCAGTACATTAATCTTTCCCCTGTGTAATTACCTTAACAAGCTCCAGCTGTTTTTATTCTCAGAAGGTTTACTCCCTGATATACAGCTGCCTACCCCCTTCGTAAGTGTAGGTCCTAAATGAGCTTTATTCTCTGTTCCCTCACCACAATCCAGATTCTTTTGTGGAGTGACCAGTACAGTAACCATTCCAGGAAGTACTTAATTTATTAAGATACTGCTTTTCTTAATCTCACTGTAGATATTTACTGATAAACAGCTACCTACGCAGCATGTTCATGTCGTTCCTAAATGAGCTTTTATCTCTCTCTGCTCACCACAAATCAGTCTTCTGAGGAGTTCCCAGTACATTATCCTTTCCCCTGTGTAATTACCTTAACAAGCTCCAGCTGTTTTAATTCTCAGAAGGTTTACCCCCTGATATACAGCTGCCTACCCCCTTCGAAAGTGTAGGTCCTAAATGAGCTTTTTTCTCTGTTCTCTCACCACAATCCAGATTCTTTTGGGGAGTTACCAGTACAGTAACCATACCAGGAAGTACTTAATTTATTAAGCTACTGCTTTTCTTAATCTCAGTGGAGATATTTACTGATAAACAGCTACCTACGTAGCATGTTCATGTCGTTCCTAAATGAGCTGTTATGTCTCTCCCCTCACAACAAATCAGATTCTTCTGAATTGTTCCCAGTACATTATTCTTTCCCCTGTGTAATAACCTTAACAAGCTCCAGCTGTTTTTATTCTCAGAAGGTTTACTCCCTGATATACAGCTGCCTACCCCCTTCGTTAGTGCAGGTCCTAAATGAGCTTTTTTCTCTGTTCCCTCACCACAATCCAGATTCTTTGGGGAGTTACCAGTACAGTAACCATACCAGGAAGTACTTAATTTATTAAGCTATTGCTTTTCTTAATATCAGGGGAGATATTTACTGATAAACAGCTACCTACGCAGCATGTTCATGTCGTTCCTAAATGAGCTGTTATCTCTCTCCGCTCAAAACAAATCAGACTCTTCTGAGGACTTCCAAGTACATTATCCTTTCCCCTGTGTAATTACCTTAACAAGCTCCAGCTGTTCTTATTATCAGAAGGTTTACTCCCTTATATACAGCTGCCTACCCCCTTCGTAAGTGCAGGTCCTAAATGAGCTTTTTTCTCTGTTCCCTCACCACAATCCAGATTCTTTTGGGGAGTTACCAGTACAGTAACCATACCAGGAAGTACTTAATTTATTAAGCTACTGCTATTCTTAATCTCAGTGGAGATATTTACTGATAAACAGCTACGTACGCAGCATGTTCATGTCGTTCCTAAATGAGCTTTTATCTCTCTCCTCTCACCAAAATCAGATTCTTCTGAGGAGTTCCCAGTACATTATTCTTTCCCCTGTGTAATTACCTTAACAAGCTCCAGCTGTTTTTATTCTCAGAAGGTTTACTCCCTGATATACAGCTGCCTACCCCCTTCGAAAGTGCAGGTCCTAAATGAGCTTTTTCTCTGTTCCCTCACCACAATCCAGATTCTTTTGGGGAGATACCAGTACAGGAACCATACCAGGAAGTACTTAATTTATTAAGCTACTGCTTTTCTTAATCTCAGTGGAGATATTTACTGATAAACAGCTACCTATGCAGCATGTTCATGTCGTTCTTAATGAGCTTTTATCTCTCTCCCCTCACCACAAATCAGATTCTTCTGAGGAGTTCCCAGTACATTATCCTTTCCCTGTGTAATTACCTTAACTAGCTCCAGCTGTTTTTATTCTCAGAAGGTTTACTCCCTGATATACAGCTGCCTACCCCCTTCGTAAGTGCAGGTCCTAAATGAGCTTTTTTCTCTGTTCCCAAACCACAATCCAGATTCTTATGGGGAGTTACCAGTACAGTAACCATACCAGGAAGTACTTAATTTATTAAGCTACTGCTTTTCTTAATCTCAGTGGAGATATTTACTGATAAACAGCTACCTACGCAGCATGTTCATGTCGTTAATAAGTGAGCTTTTATCTCTCTCCCCTCACCACAAATCAGATTCTTCTGAAGAGTTCCCAGTACTTTGTCCTTTCCCCTGTGTAATTACCTTAACAAGCTCCAGCTGTTTTTATTCTCAGAAGGTTTACTCCCTGATATACAGCTACCTACCCCCTTCGTAAGTGCAGGTGCTAAATGAGCTTTTTTCTCTGTTCCCTCACCGCAATCCAGATTCTTTTGGGGAGTTACCAGTACAGTAACCATACCAGGAAGTACTTAATTTATTAAGCTACTGCTTTTCTTAATCTCAGTGGAGATATTTACTGATAAACAGCTACGTATGCAGCATGTTCATGTCGTTCCTAAATGAGCTTTTATCTCTCTCCCCTCACCACAAATCAGATTCTTCTGAGGAGTTCCCAGTACTTTATCCTTTCCCCTGTGTAATTACCTTAACAAGCTCCAGCTGTTTTAATTCTCAGAAGGTTTACTCCCTGGTATACAGATGCCTACCCCCTTCGTAAGTGCAAATCCTAAATGAGCTTTTTTCTCTGTTCCCTCACCACAATCCAGATTCTTTTGGGGAGTTACCAGTACAGTAACCATACCACTAAGTACTTAATTTATTAAGCTACTGCTTTTCTTAATCTCAGTGGAGATATTTACTGATAAACAGCTACCTACGCAGCAAGTTCATGTCGTTCCTTAATGAGCTTTTATCTCTCTCCACTCACCACAAATCAGATTCTTCTGAGGAGTTCCCAGTACATTATCCTTTCCCCTGTGTAATTACCTTAACAAGCTCCAGCTGTTTTAATTCTCAGAAGGTTTACTCCCTGGTATACAGTTGCCTACCCCCTTCGTAAGTGCAAATCCTAAATGAGCTTTTTTCTCTGTTCCCTCACCACAATCCAGATTCTTTTGGGGAGTTACCAGTACAGTAACCATACCACTAAGTACTTAATTTATTAAGCTCCTGCTTTTCTTAATCTCAGTGGAGATATTTACTGATAAACAGCTACCTACGCAGCATGTTCATGTCGTTCCTAAATGAGCTTTTATCTCTCTCCCCTCACCACAAATCAGATTCTTCTGAGTAGTTCCCTGTACATTATCCTTTCCCCTGTGTAATTCCCTTAACAAGCTCCAGCTGTTTTAATTCTCAGAAGGTTTACTCCCTGGTATACAGTTGCCTACCCCCTTCCTAAGTGCAAATCCTAAATGAGCTTTTTTCTCTGTTCCCTCACCACAATCCAGATTCTTTTGGGGAGTTAACAGTACAGTAACCATACCACTAAGTACTTAATTTATTAAGCTACTGCTTTTCTTAACCTCAGTGGAGATATTTACTGATAAACAGCTACCTACGCAGCAAGATCATGTCGTTCCTAAATGAGCTTTTATCTCTCTCCCCTCACCACAAATCAGATTCTTCTGAGGAGTTCCCAGTACATTATCCTTTCCCCTGTGTAATTACCTTAACAAGCTCCAGCTGTTTTTATTCTCAGAAGGTTTACTCCCTGATATACAGCTGCCTACCCCCTTGGTAAGTGCATGGCCTAAATGAGGTTTTTTCTCTGTTCCCTCACCACAATCCAGATTCTTTTCGGGAGTTACCAGTACAGTAACCATACCAGGAAGTACTTAATTTATTAAGCTACTGCTTTTCTTAATCTCAGTGGAGATATTTACTGATAAACAGCTACATACGCAGCATGTTCATGTCGTTCCTAAATGAGCTTTTATCTCTCTCCCCTCACCTCAAATCAGATTCTTCTGAGGAGTTCCCAGTACATTATCCTTTCCCCTGTGTAATTATCTTAACAAGCTCCTGCTGTTTTTATTCTCAGAAGGTTTACTCCCTGATATACAGCTGCCTACCTCCTTCGTCAGTGCAGGTCCTAAATGAGCTTTTTTCTCTGTTCCCTCACCACAATCCAGATTCTTTTGGGGAGTTACCAGTACAGTAACCATACCAGGAAGTACTTAATTCATTAAGCTACTGCTTTTCTTAATCTTAGTGGAGATATTTACTGATAAACAGCTACCTACGCAGCATGTTCATGTCGTTCCTAAATGAGCTTTGATCTCTCTCCCCTCACCACAAATCAGATTCTTCTGAGGAGTTCCCAGTACATTATCCTTTCCCCTGTGTAATTACCTTAACAAGCTCCAGCTGTTTTCATTCTCAGAAGGTTTACTCCCTGATATACAGCTGCCTACCCCCTTCGTAAGTGCAGGTCCTAAATGAGCTTTTTTCTCTGTTCCCTCACCACAATGCAGATTCTTTTGGGGAGTTACCAGTACAGTAACCATACCAGGAAATACTTAATTTATTAAGCTACTGCTTTTCTTAATCTCAGTGGAGATATTTACTGATAAACAGCTACCTACGCAGCATGTTCATGTCGTTCCTAAATGAGCTTTTATCTCTCTCCCCTCACCACAAATCAGATTCTTCTGAATTGTTCCCAGTACATTATCATTTCCCCTGTGTAATTACCTTAACAAGCTCCAGCTGTTTTTATTCTCAGAAGGTTTGCTCCCTGATATACAGCTGCCTACCCACTTCGTAAGTGCATGTCCTAAATGAGCTTTTTTCTCTGTTCCCTCACCACAATCCAGATTCTTTTGGGGAGTTACCAGTACAGTAACCATACCAGGAAGTACTTAATTTATTACGCTACTGCTTTTCTAAATCTCAGTGCAGATATTTACTGATAAACAGCTACCTACGCAGCATGTTCATGTCGTTCTTAAATGAGCTTTTATCTCTCTCCCCTCACCACAAATCAGATTCTTCTGAGGAGTTCCCAGTACATTATCCTTTCCCCTGTGTAATTACCTTAACAAGCTCCAGCTGTTTTTTTTCTCAGAAGGTTTACTCCCTGATATACAGCTGCCTACCCCCTTCGTAAGTGCAGGTCCTAAATGAGCTTTTTTCTCTGTTCCCTCACCACAATCCTGATTCTTTTGGGGAGTTACCAGTACAGTAAGCATACCAGGAAGTATTTAATTTATTAAGCTACTGCTTTTCTTAATCTCAGTGGAGATATTTACTGATAAACAGCTACCTACGCAGCATGTTCATGTCGTTACTAAATGAGCTTTTATCTCTCTCCCCTCACCACAAATCAGATTCTTCTGAGGAGTTCCCAGTACATTATCCTTTCCCCTGTGTAATTACCTTAACAAGCTCCAGCTGTTTTTATTCTCAGAAGGTTTACTCCCTAATATACAGCTGCCTACCCCCTTCGTAAGTGCAGGTCCTCAATGAGCTTTTTTCTCTGTTCCCTCACCACAATCCAGATTCGTTTGCGGAGTTACCAGGACAGTAACCATTCCAGGAAGTACTTAATTTATTAAGCTACTGCTTTTATAAATCTCAGTGGAGATATTTACTGATAAACAGCTACCTACGCAGCATGTTCATGTCGTTCCTAAATGAGCTTTTATCTCTCTCCCCTCACCACAATTCAGATTCTTCTGAGGAGTTCCCAGTACATTATCCTTTCCCCTGTGTAATTACCTTAACAAGCTCCAGCTGTTTTTATTCTCAGAAGGTTTACTCCCTGATATACAGCTGCCTACCCCCTTCGTAAATGCAGGTCCTAAATGAGCTTTTTTCTCTGTTCCCTCACCACAATCCAGATTCTTTTGGGGAGTTACCAGTACAGTAACCATACCAGTAAGTACTTAATTTATTAAGCTACTGCTTTTCTTAATCTCAGTGGAGATATTTACTGATAAACAGCTACCTACGCAGCATGTTCATGTCGTTCCTAAATGAGATTTTATCTCTCTCCCCTCACCACAAATCAGATTCTTCTCAGGAGTTCCCAGTACATTACCCTTTCCACAGTGTAATTACCTTAACAAGCTCCAGCTGTTTTTATTCTCAGAAGGTTTACTCCCTGATATACAGCTGCCTACCCCCTTCGTAAGTGCAGGTCCTAAATGAGATTTTTTCTCTGTTCCCTCACCACAATCCAGATTCTTTTTGGGAGTTACCAGTACAGTAACCATACCATGAAGTACTTAATTTATTAAGCTACTGCTTTTCTTAATCTCAGTGGAGATATTTACTGATAAACAGGTACCTACGCAGCATGTTCATGTCGTTCCTAAATGAGCATTTATCTCTCTCCCCTCACCACAAATCAGATTCTTCTGAGGAGTTCCCAGTACATTATCCTTTCCCCTGTGTAATTACCTTAACAAGCTCCAGCTGTTTTTATTCTCAGAAGGTTTACTCCCTGATATACAGCTGCCTACCCCCTTCGTAAATGCAGGTCCTAAATGAGCTTTTTTCTCTGTTCCCTCACCACAATCCAGATTCTTTTGGGGAGTTACCAGTACAGTAACCATACCAGTAAGTACTTAATTTATTATGCTACAGCTTTTCTTAATCTTAGTGGAGATATTTACTGATAAACAGCTACGTACGCAGCATGTTCATGTCGTTCCTACATGAGCTTTTATCTCTCTCCCCTCACCACAAATCAGATTCTTCTGAGGAGTTCTCAGTACATTATCCTTTCCCCTGTGTAATTACCTTAACAAGATCCAGCTGTTTTTATTCTTAGAAGGTTTGCTCCCTGATATACAGCTGTCTACCGCCTTCGTAAGTGCAGGTCCTAAATGAGCTTTTTTCTCTGTTCCCTCACCACAATCGAGATTCTTTTGGGGATTTACCAGTATAGTAACTATAACAGGAAGTACTTAATTTATTAAGCTACTGCTTTTCTTAATCTCAGTGGAGATATTTACTGATAAACAGCTACCTACGCAGCATGTTCATGTCGTTACTAAATGAGCTTTTATCTCTCTCCCCTCACCACGAATCAGATTCTTCTGAGGAGTTCCCAGTACATTATCCTTTCCCCTGTGTAATTACCTTAACAAGCTCCAGCTGTTTTTATTCTCAGAAGGTTTACTCCCTGATATACAGCTGCCTACCGCCTTCGTAAGTGCAGGTCCTAAATGAGCTTTTTTCTTTGTTCCCTCACCACAATCCAGATTCTTTTGGGGAGTTACCCGTAACGTAACTATACCAGGAAGTACTTAATTTATTAAGCTACTGCTTTTCTTAATCTCAGTGGTGATATTTACTGATAAACAGCTACCTACGCAGCATGTTCATGTCGTTCCTAAATGAGCTTTTATCTCTCTCCCCTCACCACAAATCAGATTATTCTGAATTGTTCCCAGTACATTATCCTTTCGCCTGTGTAATTATCTTAACAAGCTCCAGCTGTTTTTATTGTCAGAAGGTTTACTCCCTGATATACAGCTGCCTACCCCCTTCGTAAGTGCAGGTCCTAAATGATCTTTTTTCTCTGTACCCTCACCAAAATCCAGATACTTTTGGGGAGTGACCAGTACAGTAACCATAACAGGTAGTACTTAATTTATTAAGCTACTGCTTTTCTTAATCTCAGTGGAGATATTTACTGATAAACAGCTACCTACGCAGCATGTTCATGTCGTTCCTAAATGAGCTATTATCTCTCTCCCCTCACCACAAATCAGATTCTTCTGAGGAGTTCCCAGTACATTATACTTTCCCCTGTGTAATTAACTTAACAAGCTCCAGCTGTTTTTATTCTCAGAAGGTTTACTCCCTGATATACAGCTGCCTACCGCCTTCGTAATTGCAGTTCCTAAATGAGCTTTTTTCTGTGTTCCCTCACCACAATCCAGATTCTTTTGGGGAGTTACCCGTATAGTAACTATACCAGGAAGTACTTAATTTATTAAGCTACTGCTTTTCTTAATCTCAGTGGAGATATTTACTGATAAACAGCTACCTACGCAACATGTTCATGTCGTTCCTAAATGAGCTTTTATCTCTCTTTCCTCACCACAAATCAGATTCTTCTGAGGAGTTCCCAGTACATTATCCTTTCCCCTGTGTAATTACCTTAACAAGCTCCAGCTGTTTTTATTCTCAGAAGGTTTACTCCCTGATATACAGCTGCCTACCCCCTTCGTAAGTGCAGGTCCTAAATGAGCTTTTTTCTCTGTTCCCTCACCACAATCCAGATTCTTTTGGGGAGTTACCAGTACAGTAACCATACCAGGAAGTACTTAATTTACTAAGCTACTGCTTTTCTTTTTTTTTTTTTTTTTTTTTGGCCAGTCCTGGGACTTTGACTCAGGGCCTGAGCACTGTCCCTGGCTTCTTTTTGCTCAAGGCTAGCACTCTGCCACTTGAGCCGCAGCGCCACTTCTGGCCATTTTCTGTATATGTGGTGCTGGGGATCGAACCCAGGGTCATGTATACGAGGGAGGCACTCTTGCCACTAGGCCATATCCCCAGCCAAACTACTGCTTTTCTTAATCTCAGTGGAGATATTTACTGATAAACAGCTACCTACGCAGCATGTTCATGTCTTTCCTAAATGAGCTTTTATCTCTCTCCCCTCACTACAAATCAGATTCTTCTGAGGAGTTCCCAGTACATTATCCTTTCCCCTGTGTAATTACCTTAACAAGCTCCAGCTGTTTTTATTCTCAGAAGGTTTACTCCCTGATATACAGCTGCCTACCCCCTTCGTAAGTGCAGGTCCTCAATGAGCTTTTTTCTCTGTTCCCTCACCACAATCCAGATTCTTTTGGGGAGTTACCAGTACAGTATCCATAGCAGGAAGTACTTAATATATTAAGCTACTACTTTTCTTAATCTCAGTGGAGATATTTACTGATAAACAGCTACGTACACAGCATGTTCATGTTGTTCCTAAATGAGCTTTAATCTCTCTCCCGTCACCACAAATCAGATTCTTCTGATGAGTTCCCAGTACATTATCCTTTCCCCTGTGTAATTACCTTAACAAGCTAAAGCTGTTTTTATTCTCAGAAGGTTTACTCCCTGATATACAGCTGCCTACCCCCTTTGTAATTGCAGGTCCTAAATGAGCTTTTTTCTCTGTTCCCTCACCACAATCCAGATTCTTTTGGGTAGTTACCACTACAGTAACCATACCAGGAAGTACTTAATTTATTAAGCTACTGCTTTTCTTAATCTCAGTGGAGATATTTACTGATAAACAGCTACCTACACAGCATGTTCATGTCGTTCCTAAATGAGCTTTTATCTCTCTCCCCTCACCACAAAATAGATTCTTCTGTGGAGTTCCCAGTACATTATCCTTTCCCCTGTGTAATTACCTTAACAAGCTCTAGCTGTTTTTATTCTCAGAAGGTTTACTCCCAGAAATACTGCTGCATACCCCCTTCGTAAGTGCAGGTCCTAAATGAGCTTTTGTCTCTGTTCCCTCACCACAATCCAGATTCGTTTGCGGAGTTACCAGTACAGTAACCATTCCAGGAAGTACTTAATTTATTAAACTACTGCTTTTATTAATCTCAGTGGAGATATTTACTGATAAACAGCTACCTACGCAGCATGTTCATGTCGTTCCTAAATGAGCTTTTATCTCTCTCCCCTCACCACAATTCAGATTCTTCTGAGGAGTTCCCAGTACATTATCCTTTCCCCTGTGTAATTACCTTAACAAGCTCCAGCTGTTTTTATTCTCAGAAGGTTTACTCCCTGATATACAGCTGCCTACCCCCTTCGTAAATGCAGGTCCTAAATGAGCTTTTTTCTCTGTTCCCTCACCACAATCCAGATTCTTTTGGGGAGTTACCAGTACAGTAACCATACCAGTAAGTACTTAATTTATTAAGCTACTGCTTTTCTTAATCTCAGTGGAGATATTTACTGATAAACAGCTACCTACGCAGCATGTTCATGTCGTTCCTAAATGAGCTTTTATCTCTCTCCCCTCACCACAAATCAGATTCTTCTCAGGAGATCCCAGTACATTATCCTTTCCATAGTGTAATTACCTTAACAAGCTCCAGCTGTTTTTATTCTCAGAAGGTTTACTCCCTGATATACAGCTGCCTACCCCCTTCGTAAGTGCAGGTCTTAAATGAGATTTTAGCTCTGTTCCCTCACCACAATCCAGATTCTTTTGGGGAGTTACCAGTACAGTAACCATACCAGGAAGTACTTAATTTATTAAGCTACTGCTTTTCTTAATCTCAGTGGAGATATTTACTGATAAACAGGTATCTACGCAGCATGTTCATGTCGTTCCTAAATGAGCTTTTATCTCTCTCCCCTCACCACAAATCAGATTCTTCTGAAGAGTTCCCAGTACATTATCCTTTCCCCTGTGTAATTACCTTAACAAACTCCAGCTGTTTTTATTCTCAGAAGGTTTACTCCCTGATATACAGCTGCCTACCCCCTTCGTAAATGCAGGTCCTAAATGAGCTTTTTTCTCTGTTCCCTCACCACAATCCAGATTCTTTTGGGGAGTTACCAGTACAGTAACCATACCAGTAAGTACTTAATTTATTAAGCTACTGCTTTTCTTAATCTCAGTGGAGATATTTACTGATAAACAGCTACCTACGCAGCATGTTCATGTCGTTCCTAAATGAGCTTTTATCTCTCTCCCCTCACCACAATTCAGATTCTTCTGAGGAGTTCCCAGTACATTATCCTTTCCCCTGTGTAATTACCTTAACAAGCTCCAGCTGTTTTTATTCTCAGAAGGTTTACTCCCTGATATACAGCTGCCTACCCCCTTCGTAAGTGCAGGTAATAAATGAGCTTTTTTCTCTGTTCCCTCACCGCAATCCAGATTCTTTTGGGGAGTTACCAGTAAAGTAACCAAACCAGGAAGTACTTAATTTATTAAGCTACTGCTTTTCTTAATCTCAGTGGAGATATTTACTGATAAACAGCTACGTACGCAGCATGTTCATGTCGTTCCTAAATGAGCTTTTATCTCTCTCCCCTCACCACAAATCAGATTCTTCTGAGGAGTCCCAGTACTTTATCCTTTCCCCTGTGTAATTACCTTAACAAGCTCCAGGTGTTTTTATTCTCAGAAGGTTTACTCCCTGATATACAGCTGCCTACCCACTTCGAAAGTGCAGGTCCTAAATGAGCTATTTTCTCTGTTCGCTCACCGCAATCCAGATTCTTTTGTGGAGTTACCAGTACAGTAACCATACCAGGAAGTACTTAATTTATTAAGCTACTGCTTTTCTTAATCTAAGTGGAGATATTTACTGGTAAACAGCTACCAACGCACCATGTTCATGTCGTTCCTAAATGAGCTTTTATCTCTCTCCCCTCACCACAAATCAGATTCTTCTGAATTGTTCCTAGTACATTATCCTTTCCCTTGTGTACTTACCTTAACAAGCTCCAGCTGATTTATTCTCAGAAGGTTTACTCCCTGATATACAGCTGCCTACCGCCTTCGTAAGTGCAGGTCCTAAATGAGCTTTTTTCTCTGTTCCCTCACCACAATCCAGATTCTTTTGTGGAGTTACCAGTACAGTAACCATACCAGGAAGTACTTAATTAATTAAGCTACTGCTTTTCTTAAACTCAGTGGAGATATTTACAGATAAACAGGTACGTATGCAGCATGTTCATGTCGTTCCTTAATGAGCTTTTACCTCTCTCCCCTCACCACAAATCAGATTCTTCTGAGGAGTTCCCAGTACATTATCCTTTCCCCTGTGTAATTACCTTAACAAGCTCCAGCTGTTTTTATTCTCAGAGGGTTTACTCCCTGATATACAGCTGCCTACCCCCTTCGTAAGTGCAGGTCCTAAATGAGCTTTTTCTCTGTTCCCTCACCACAATCCAGATTCTTTTGTGGAGTGACCAGTACAGTAACTATACCAGGAAGTACTTAATTTATTAAGCTACTGCTTTTCATAATCTCAGTGGAGATATTTACTGATAAACAGCTACGTACGCAGCATGTTCATGTCGTTCCTAAATGAGCTTTTATCTCTGTCCCCTCACCACAAATCAGATTCTTCTGAGGAGTTCCCAGTACATTATCCTTTCCCCTGTGTAATTACCTTAACAAGCTCCAGCTGTTTTTATTCTCAGAAGGTTTACTCCCTGATATAGAGCTGCCAACCCCCTTCGTAAGTGCAGGTCCTAAATGAGCTTTTTTCTCTGTTCCCCCACCACAATCCAGATTCTTTTGGGGAGTTACCAGTACAGTAAATATACCAGGAAGTACTTAATTTATTAAGCTACTGCTTTTCTTAATCTGAGTGGAGATATTTACTGATAAACAGCTACGTACGCAGCATGTTCATGTCGTTCCTAAATGAGCTTTTATCTCTCTCCCCTCACCACAAATCAGATTCTTCTGAGGAGTTCCCAGTACATTATCCTTTCCCCTGTGTAATTACCTTAACAAGCTCCAGCTGTTTTTATTCTCAGAAGGTTTACTCCCTGATATACAGCTGCCTACCCCCTTCGTAAGTGCAGGTAATAAATGAGCTTTTTTCTCTGTTCCCTCACCGAAATCCAGATTCTTTTGGGGAGTTACCAGTACAGTAACCATACCAGGAAGTACTTAATTTATTAAACTACTGCTTTTCTTAATCTCAGTGGAGATATTTACTGATAAACAGCTACGTACGCAGCATGTTCATGTCGTTCCTAAATGAGCTTTTATCTCTCTCCCCTCACCACAAATCAGATTCTTCTGAGGAGTTCCCAGTACTTTATCCTTTCCCCTGTGTAATTACCTTAACAAGCTCCAGCTGTTTTTATTCTCAGAAGGTTTACTCCCTGATATACAGCTGCCTACCCCCTTCGAAAGTGCAGGTCCTAAATGAGCTATTTTCTCTGTTCGCTCACCGCAATCCAGATTCTTTTGGGGAGTTACCAGTACAGTAACCATACCAGGAAGTACTTAATTTACTAAGCTACTGCTTTTCTTAATCTAAGTGGAGATATTTACTGGTAAACAGCTACCAACGCACCATGTTCATGTCGTTCCTAAATGAGCTTTTATCTCTCTCCCCTCACCACAAATCAGATTCTTCTGAATTGTTCCTAGTACATTATCCTTTCCCTTGTGTAATTACCTTAACAAGCTCCAGCTGTTTTTATTCTCAGAAGGTTTACTCCCTGATATACAGCTGCCTAACCCCTTCGTAAGTGCAGGTCCTAAATGAGCTTTTTTCTCTGTTCCCTCACCACAATCCAGATTCTTTTGGGGAGTTACCAGTACAGTAACCATACCAGGAAGTACTTAATTAATTAAGCTACTGCTTTTCTTAAACTCAGTGGAGATATTTACTGATAAACAGGTACGTACGCAGCATGTTCATGTCGTTCCTAAATGAGCTTTTATCTCTCTCCCCTCACCACAAATCAGATTCTTCTGAGGAGTTCCCAGTACATTATCCGTTCCCCTGTGTAATTACCTTAACAAGCTCCAGCTGTTTTTATTCTCAGAAGGTTTACTCCCTGATATACAGCTGCCTACCCCCTTCGTGAGTGCAGGTCCTAAATGAGCTTTTTCTCTGTTCCCTCACCACAATCCAGATTCTTTTGTGGAGTGATCAGTACAGTAACTATACCAGGAAGTACTTAATTTATTAAGCTACTGCTTTTCTTAATCTCAGTGGAGATATTTACTGATAAACAGCTCCGTACGCAGCATGTTCATGTCGTTCCTAAATGAGCTTTTATCTCTCTCCCCTCACCACAAATCAGATTCTTCTGAGGAGTTCCCAGTACATTACCTTTCCCCTGTTTAATTACCTTAACAAGCTCCAGCTGTTTTTATTCTCAGAAGGTTTACTCCCTGATATACAGCTGCCTACCCCATTCGTAAGTGCAGGTCCTAAATGAGCTTTTTTCTCTGTTCCCACACCACAATCCAGATTCTTTTGGGGAGTCACCAGTACAGTAACCATACCAGGAGAGGTACGTACTTAATTTATTAAGCTACTGCTTTTCTTAATCTCAGTGGAGATATTTACTGATAAACAGCTACCTACGCAGCATGCTCATGTCGTTCCTAAATGAGCGTTTATCTCTCTCCCCTCACCACAAATCAGATTCTTCTGAGGAGTTGCCAGTACATTATGCTTTCCCCTGTGTAATTACCTTAATAAGCTCCAGCTGTTTTTATTCTCAGAAGGTTTACTCCCTGATATACAGCTGCCTATCCCCTTCGTAAGTGTAGGTCCTAAATGAGCTTTTTTCTCTGTTCCCTCACCACAATCCAGATTCTTTTGTGGAGTGACCAGTACAGTAACCATACCAGGAAGTACTTAATTTATTAAGCTACTGCTTTTCTTAATCTCAGTGGAGATATTTACTGATAAACAGCTACCTACGCAGCATGTTCATGTCGTTCATAAATGAGCTTTTATCTCTCTCCCCTCACCACAATCAGATTCTTCTGAGGAGTTCCCAGTACATTATCCATTCCCCTGTGTAATTACCTTAACAAGCTCCAGCTGTTTTTATTCTCAGAAGGTTTACTCCCTGATATACAGCTGCCTACCCCCTTCGTAAGAGCAGGTCCTAAATGAGCTTTTTTCTCTGTTCCTCACCACAATCCAGATTCTTTTGGGGAGTGACCAGTACAGTAACCATACCAGGAAGTACTTAATTTATTAAGCTACTGCTTTTCTTAATCTCAGTGGAGATATTTACTGATAAACAGCTACCTACGCAGCATGTTCATGTCGTTCCTAAATGAGCTTTTATCTCTCTCCACTCACCACAAATCAGATTCTTCTGAGGAAGTTCCCAGTACATTATCCTTTCCCCTGTGTAATTACCTTAACAAGCTCCAGCTGTTTTTATTCTCAGAAGGTTTACTCCCTGATATACAGCTGCCTACCCCCTTCGTAAGTGCAGGTCCTAAATGAGCTTTTTTCTCTGTTCCCTCACCACAATCCAGATTCTTTTGGGGAGTTACCAGTACAGTAACCATACCAGGAAGTACTTAATTTATTAAGCTACTGCTTTTCTTAATCTCAGTGGAGATATTTACTGATAAACAGCTACCTACGCAGCATGTTCATGTCGTTCCTAAATGAGCTTTTATCTCTCTCCCCTCACCACAAATCAGATTCTTCTGAGGAGTTCCCAGTACATTAATCTTTCCCCTGTGTAATTACCTTAACAAGCTCCAGCTGTTTTTATTCTCAGAAGGTTTACTCCCTGATATACAGCTGCCTACCCCCTTCGTAAGTGCAGGTCCTAAATGAGCTTTTTTCTCTGTTCCCTCTCCACAATCCAGATTCTTTTGGGGAGTGACCAGTACAGTAACCAAACCAGGAAGTACTTAATTTATTAAGCTACTGCTTTTCTTAATCTCAGTGGAGATATTTACTGATAAACAGCTACGTACGCAGCATGTTCATGTCGTTCCTAAATGAGCTTTTATCTCTCTCCCCTCACCACAAATCAGATTCTTCTGAGGAGTTCCCAGTACTTCCTTTCCCCTATGTAATTACCTTAACAAGCTCCAGCTGTTTTTATTCTCAGAAGTTTACTCCCTGATATACAGCTGCCTACCCCTTCGTAAGTGCAGGTCCTAAATGAGCTTTTTCTCTGTTCCCTCACCACAATCCAGATTCTTTTGGGGAGTACCAGTACAGTAACCATACCAGGAAGTACTTAATTTATTAAGCTACTGCTTTTCTTAATCTCAGTGGAGATATTTACTGATAAACAGCTACCTACGCAGCATGTTCATGTCGTTCCTAAATGAGCTTTTATCTCTCTCCTCACCACAAATCAGATTCTTCTGAGGAGTTCCAGTACATTATCCTTTCCCCTGTGTAATTACCTTAACAAGCTCCAGCTGTTTTTATTCTCAGAAGGTTTACTCCCTGATATACAGCTGCCTACCCCCTTCGTAAGTGCAGGTCCTAAATGAGCTTTTTTCTCTGTTCCCTCACCACAATCCAGATTCTTTTGGGGAGTTACCAGTACAGTAACCATACCAGGAAGTACTTAATTTATTAAGCTACTGCTTTTCTTAATCTCAGTGGAGATATTTACTGATAAACAGCTACCTACGCAGCATATTCATGTCGTTCCTAAATGAGCTTTTATCTCTCTCCCCTCACCACAAATCAGATTCTTCTGAGGAGTTCCCAGTACATTATAATTTCCCCTGTGTAATTACCTTAACAAGCTCCAGCTGTTTTTATTCTCAGAAGGTTTACTCCCTGATATACAGCTGCCTACCCCCTTCGTAAGTGCAGGTCCTAAATGAGCTTTTTTCTCTGTTCCCTCACCACAATCCAGATTCTTTTGGGGAGTTACCAGTACAGTAACCATACCAGGAAGTACTTAATTTATTAAGCTACTGCTTTTCTTAATCTCAGTGGAGATATTTACTGATAAACAGTACCTACGCAGCATGTTCATGTCGTTCCTAAATGAGCTTTTATCTCTCTCCCCTCACCACAAATCAGATTCTTCTGAGGAGTTCCCAGTACATTATAATTTCCCCTGTGTAATTACCTTAACAAGCTCCAGCTGTTTTTATTCTCAGAAGGTTTACTCCCTGATATACAGCTGCCTACCCCCTTCGAAAGTGCAGGTCCTAAATGAGATTTTTTCTCTGTTCCCTCATGACAATCCAGATTCTTTTGGGGAGTTACCAGTACAGTAACCATTACCAGGAAGTACTTAATTTATTAAGCTACTGCTTTTCTTAATCTCAGTGGAGATATTTACTGATAAACAGCTACGTACGCAGCATGTTCATGTCGTTCCTAAATGAGCTTTTATCTCTCTCCCCTCACCACGAATCAGATTCTTCTGAGGATTCCCAGTACATTATCCTTTCCCCTGTGTAATTACCTTAACAAGCTCCAGCTGTTTTTATTCTCAGAAGGTTTTACTCCCTGATATACAGCTGCCTACCCCCTTCGTAAGTGCAGGTCCTAAATGAGCTTTTTTCTCTGTTCCCTCACCACAATCCAGATTCTTTTGGGGAGTGACCAGTACAGTAACCTATACCAGGAAGTACTTAATTTATTAAGCTACTGCTTTTCTTAATCTCAGTGGAGATATTTACTGATAAACAGCTACGTACGCAGCATGTTCATGTCGTTCCTAAATGAGCTTTTATCTCTCTCCCCTCACCACAAATCAGATTCTTCTGAGGAGTTCCCAGTACATTATCCTTTCCCCTGTTGTAATTACCTTAACAAGCTCCAGCTGTTTTTATTCTCAGAAGGTTTACTCCCTGATATACAGCTGCCTACCCCTTCGTAAGTGCAGGTCCTAAATGAGCTTTTTTCTCTGTTCCCTCACCACAATCCAGATTCTTTTGGGGAGTACCAGTACAGTAACCATACCAGGAAGTACTTAATTTATTAAGCTACTGCTTTTCTTAATCTCAGTGGAGATATTTACTGATAAACAGCTACTACGCAGCATGTTCATGTCGTTCCTAAATGAGCTTTTCTCTCTCTCCCCTCACCACAAATCAGATTCTTCTGAGGAGTTCCCAGTACATTATCCTTTCCCCTGTGTAATTACCTTAACAAGCTCCAGCTGTTTTTATTCTCAGAAGGTTTACTCCCTGATATACAGCTGCCTACCCCCTTCGTAAGTGCAGGTCCTAAATGAGCTTTTTTCTCTGTTCCCTCACCACAATCCAGATTCTTTTGGGGAGTTACCAGTACAGTAACCATACCAGGAAGTACTTAATTTATTAAGCTACTGCTTTTCTTAATCTCAGTGGAGATATTTACTGATAAACAGCTACCTACGCAGCATGTTCATGTCGTTCCTAAATGAGCTTTTATCTCTCTCCCCTCACCACAAATCAGATTCTTCTGAGGAGTTCCCAGTACATTATCCTTTCCCCTGTGTAATTACCTTAACAAGCTCCAGCTGTTTTTATTCTCAGAAGGTTTACTCCCTGATATACAGCTGCCTACCCCCTTCGAAAGTGCAGGTCCTAAATGAGCTTTTTTCTCTGTTCCCTCACCACAATCCAGATTCTTTTGGGGAGTTACCAGTACAGTAACCATACCAG
This sequence comes from Perognathus longimembris pacificus, assembly GCF_023159225.1. NCBI lineage: Eukaryota > Metazoa > Chordata > Mammalia > Rodentia > Heteromyidae > Perognathus > Perognathus longimembris. The sequence continues at coordinate 9,445 of NW_025960089.1, read as the reverse complement.
GAAGTACTTAATTTATTAAGCTACTGCTTTTCTTAATCTCAGTGGAGATATTTACTGATAAACAGCTACCTACGCAGCATGTTCATGTCGTTCCTAAATGAGCTTTTATCTCTCTCCCCTCACCACAAATCAGATTCTTCTGAGGAGTTCCCAGTACATTATCCTTTCCCCTGTGTAATTACCTTAACAAGCTCCAGCTGTTTTTATTCTCAGAAGGTTTACTCCCTGATATACAGCTGCCTACCCCCTTCGTAAGTGCAGGTCCTAAATGAGCTTTTTTCTCTGTTCCCTCACCACAATCCAGATTCTTTTGGGGAGTTACCAGTACAGTAACCATACCAGGAAGTACTTAATTTATTAAGCTACTGCTTTTCTTAATCTCAGTGGAGATATTTACTGATAAACAGCTACGTACGCAGCATGTTCATGTCGTTCCTAAATGAGCTTTTATCTCTCTCCCCTCACCACAAATCAGATTCTTCTGAGGAGTTCCCAGTACATTATCCTTTCCCCTGTGTAATTACCTTAACAAGCTCCAGCTGTTTTTATTCTCAGAAGGTTTACTCCCTGATATACAGCTGCCTACCCCCTTCGTAAGTGCAGGTCCTAAATGAGCTTTTTCTCTGTTCCCTCACCACAATCCAGATTCTTTTGTGGAGTGATCAGTACAGTAACTATACCAGGAAGTACTTAATTTATTAAGCTACTGCTTTTCTTAATCTCAGTGGAGATATTTACTGATAAACAGCTCCGTACGCAGCATGTTCATGTCGTTCCTAAATGAGCTTTTATCTCTCTCCCCTCACCACAAATCAGATTCTTCTGAGGAGTTCCCAGTACATTATCCTTTCCCCTGTTTAATTACCTTAACAAGCTCCAGCTGTTTTTATTCTCAGAAGGTTTACTCCCTGATATACAGCTGCCTACCCCTTCGTAAGTGCAGGTCCTAAATGAGCTTTTTTCTCTGTTCCCTCACCACAATCCAGATTCTTTTGGGGAGTTACCAGTACAGTAACCATACCAGGAAGTACTTAATTTATTAAGCTACTGCTTTTCTTAATCTCAGTGGAGATATTTACTGATAAACAGCTACCTACGCAGCATGCTCATGTCGTTCCTAAATGAGCGTTTATCTCTCTCCCCTCACCACAAATCAGATTCTTCTGAGGAGTTCCCAGTACATTATGCTTTCCCCTGTGTAATTACCTTAACAAGCTCCAGCTGTTTTTATTCTCAGAAGGTTTACTCCCTGATATACAGCTGCCTACCCCCTTCGTAAGTGCAGGTCCTAAATGAGCTTTTTTCTCTGTTCCCTCACCACAATCCAGATTCTTTTGGGGAGTTACCAGTACAGTAACCATACCAGGAAGTACTTAATTTATTAAGCTACTGCTTTTCTTAATCTCAGTGGAGATATTTACTGATAAACAGCTACCTACGCAGCATGTTCATGTCGTTCCTAAATGAGCTTTTATCTCTCTCCCCTCACCACAAATCAGATTCTTCTGAGGAGTTCCCAGTACATTATCCTTTCCCCTGTGTAATTACCTTAACAAGCTCCAGCTGTTTTTATTCTCAGAAGGTTTACTCCCTGATATACAGCTGCCTACCCCCTTCGTAAGTGCAGGTCCTAAATGAGCTTTTTTCTCTGTTCCCTCACCACAATCCAGATTCTTTTGGGGAGTTACCAGTACAGTAACCATACCAGGAAGTACTTAATTTATTAAGCTACTGCTTTTCTTAATCTCAGTGGAGATATTTACTGATAAACAGCTACCTACGCAGCATGTTCATGTCGTTCCTAAATGAGCTTTTATCTCTCTCCCCTCACCACAAATCAGATTCTTCTGAGGAGTTCCCAGTACATTATCCTTTCCCCTGTGTAATTACCTTAACAAGCTCCAGCTGTTTTTATTCTCAGAAGGTTTACTCCCTGATATACAGCTGCCTACCCCCTTCGTAAGTGCAGGTCCTAAATGAGCTTTTTTCTCTGTTCCCTCACCACAATCCAGATTCTTTTGGGGAGTTACCAGTACAGTAACCATACCAGGAAGTACTTAATTTATTAAGCTACTGCTTTTCTTAATCTCAGTGGAGATATTTACTGATAAACAGCTACCTACGCAGCATGTTCATGTCGTTCCTAAATGAGCTTTTATCTCTCTCCCCTCACCACAAATCAGATTCTTCTGAGGAGTTCCCAGTACATTATCTTTCCCCTGTGTAATTACCTTAACAAGCTCCAGCTGTTTTTATTCTCAGAAGGTTTACTCCCTGATATACAGCTGCCTACCCCCTTCGTAAGTGCAGGTCCTAAATGAGCTTTTTTCTCTGTTCCCTCACCACAATCCAGATTCTTTTGGGGAGTGACCAGTACAGTAACCATACCAGGAAGTACTTAATTTATTAAGCTACTGCTTTTCTTAATCTCAGTGGAGATATTTACTGATAAACAGCTACGTACGCAGCATGTTCATGTCGTTCCTAAATGAGCTTTTATCTCTCTCCCCTCACCACAAATCAGATTCTTCTGAGGAGTTCCCAGTACTTCCTTTTTCCCCTGTGTAATTACCTTAACAAGCTCCAGCTGTTTTTATTCTCAGAAGGTTTACTCCCTGATATACAGCTGCCTACCCCTTCGTAAGTGCAGGTCCTAAATGAGCTTTTTTCTCTGTTCCCTCACCACAATCCAGATTCTTTTGGGGAGTTACCAGTACAGTAACCATACCAGGAAGTACTTAATTTATTAAGCTACTGCTTTTCTTAATCTCAGTGGAGATATTTACTGATAAACAGCTACCTACGCAGCATGTTCATGTCGTTCCTAAATGAGCTTTTATCTCTCTCCCCTCACCACAAATCAGATTCTTCTGAGGAGTTCCCAGTACATTATCCTTTCCCCTGTGTAATTACCTTAACAAGCTCCAGCTGTTTTTATTCTCAGAAGGTTTACTCCCTGATATACAGCTGCCTACCCCCTTCGTAAGTGCAGGTCCTAAATGAGCTTTTTTCTCTGTTCCCTCACCACAATCCAGATTCTTTTGGGGAGTTACCAGTACAGTAACCATACCAGGAAGTACTTAATTTATTAAGCTACTGCTTTTCTTAATCTCAGTGGAGATATTTACTGATAAACAGCTACCTACGCAGCATGTTCATGTCGTTCCTAAATGAGCTTTTATCTCTCTCCCCTCACCACAAATCAGATTCTTCTGAGGAGTTCCCAGTACATTATCCTTTCCCCTGTGTAATTACCTTAACAAGCTCCAGCTGTTTTTATTCTCAGAAGGTTTACTCCCTGATATACAGCTGCCTACCCCCTTCGAAAGTGCAGGTCCTAAATGAGATTTTTTCTCTGTTCCCTCACCACAATCCAGATTCTTTTGGGGAGTTACCAGTACAGTAACCATACCAGGAAGTACTTAATTTATTAAGCTACTGCTTTTCTTAATCTCAGTGGAGATATTTACTGATAAACAGGTACGTACGCAGCATGTTCATGTCGTTCCTAAATGAGCTTTTATCTCTCTCCCCTCACCACAAATCAGATTCTTCTGAGGAGTTCCCAGTACATTATAATTTCCCCTGTGTAATTACCTTAACAAGCTCCAGCTGTTTTTATTCTCAGAAGGTTTACTCCCTGATATACAGCTGCCTACCCCCTTCGAAAGTGCAGGTCCTAAATGAGTTTTTTCTCTGTTCCCTCACCACAATCCAGATTCTTTTGGGGAGTTACCAGTACAGTAACCATTCCAGGAAGTACTTAATTTATTAAGCTACTGCTTTTCTTAATCTCAGTGGAGATATTTACTGATAAACAGCTACGTACGCAGCATGTTCATGTCGTTCCTAAATGAGCTTTTATCTCTCTCCCCTCACCACAAATCAGATTCTTCTGAGGAGTTCCCAGTACATTATCCTTTCCCCTGTGTAATTACCTTAACAAGCTCCAGCTGTTTTTATTCTCAGAAGGTTTACTCCCTGATATACAGCTGCCTACCCCCTTCGTAAGTGCAGGTCCTAAATGAGCTTTTTTCTCTGTTCCCTCACCACAATCCAGATTCTTTTGGGGAGTGACCAGTACAGTAACCATACCAGGAAGTACTTAATTTATTAAGCTACTGCTTTTCTTAATCTCAGTGGAGATATTTACTGATAAACAGCTACCTACGCAGCATGTTCATGTCGTTCCTAAATGAGCTTTTATCTCTCTCCCCTCACCACAAATCAGATTCTTCTGAGGAGTTCCCAGTACATTATCCTTTCCCCTGTGTAATTACCTTAACAAGCTCCAGCTGTTTTTATTCTCAGAAGGTTTACTCCCTGATATACAGCTGCCTACCCCTTCGTAAGTGCAGGTCCTAAATGAGCTTTTTTCTCTGTTCCCTCACCACAATCCAGATTCTTTTGGGGAGTACCAGTACAGTAACCATACCAGGAAGTACTTAATTTATTAAGCTACTGCTTTTCTTAATCTCAGTGGAGATATTTACTGATAAACAGCTACCTACGCAGCATGTTCATGTCGTTCCTAAATGAGCTTTTATCTCTCTCCCCTCACCACAAATCAGATTCTTCTGAGGAGTTCCCAGTACATTATCCTTTCCCCTGTGTAATTACCTTAACAAGCTCCAGCTGTTTTTATTCTCAGAAGGTTTACTCCCTGATATACAGCTGCCTACCCCCTTCGTAAGTGCAGGTCCTAAATGAGCTTTTTTCTCTGTTCCCTCACCACAATCCAGATTCTTTTGGGGAGTGACCAGTACAGTAACCATACCAGGAAGTACTTAATTTATTAAGCTACTGCTTTTCTTAATCTCAGTGGAGATATTTACTGATAAACAGCTACCTACGCAGCATGTTCATGTCGTTCCTAAATGAGCTTTTATCTCTCTCCACTCACCACAAATCAGATTCTTCTGAGGAGTTCCCAGTACATTATCCTTTCCCCTGTGTAATTACCTTAACAAGCTCCAGCTGTTTTTATTCTCAGAAGGTTTACTCCCTGATATACAGCTGCCTACCCCCTTCGTAAGTGCAGGTCCTAAATGAGCTTTTTTCTCTGTTCCCTCACCACAATCCAGATTCTTTTGGGGAGTTACCAGTACAGTAACCATACCAGGAAGTACTTAATTTATTAAGCTACTGCTTTTCTTAATCTCAGTGGAGATATTTACTGATAAACAGCTACCTACGCAGCATGTTCATGTCGTTCCTAAATGAGCTTTTATCTCTCTCCCCTCACCACAAATCAGATTCTTCTGAGGAGTTCCCAGTACATTATCCTTTCCCCTGTGTAATTACCTTAACAAGCTCCAGCTGTTTTTATTCTCAGAAGGTTTACTCCCTGATATACAGCTGCCTACCCCCTTCGTAAGTGCAGGTCCTAAATGAGCTTTTTTCTCTGTTCCCTCACCACAATCCAGATTCTTTTGGGGAGTTACCAGTACAGTAACCATACCAGGAAGTACTTAATTTATTAAGCTACTGCTTTTCTTAATCTCAGTGGAGATATTTACTGATAAACAGCTACCTACGCAGCATGTTCATGTCGTTCCTAAATGAGCTTTTATCTCTCTCCCCTCACCACAAATCAGATTCTTCTGAGGAGTTCCCAGTACATTACCTTTCCCCTGTGTAATTACCTTAACAAGCTCCAGCTGTTTTTATTCTCAGAAGGTTTACTCCCTGATATACAGCTGCCTACCCCCTTCGTAAGTGCAGGTCCTAAATGAGCTTTTTTCTCTGTTCCCTCACCACAATCCAGATTCTTTTGGGGAGTACCAGTACAGTAACCATACCAGGAAGTACTTAATTTATTAAGCTACTGCTTTTCTTAATCTCAGTGGAGATATTTACTGATAAACAGCTACTATGCAGCATGTTCATGTCGTTCCTAAATGAGCTTTTATCTCTCTCTCCTCACCACAAATCAGATTCTTCTGAGGAGTTCCCAGTACATTATCCTTTCCCCTGTGTAATTACCTTAACAAGCTCCAGCTGTTTTTATTCTCAGAAGGTTTACTCCCTGATATACAGCTGCCTACCCCTTCGTAAGTGCAGGTCCTAAATGAGCTTTTTTCTCTGTTCCCTCACCACAATCCAGATTCTTTTGGGGAGTTACCAGTACAGTAACCATACCAGGAAGTACTTAATTTATTAAGCTACTGCTTTTCTTAATCTCAGTGGAGATATTTACTGATAAACAGCTACCTACGCAGCATGTTCATGTCGTTCCTAAATGAGCTTTTATCTCTCTCCCCTCACCACAAATCAGATTCTTCTGAGGAGTTCCCAGTACATTATCCTTTCCCCTGTGTAATTACCTTAACAAGCTCCAGCTGTTTTTATTCTCAGAAGGTTTACTCCCTGATATACAGCTGCCTACCCCCTTCGTAAGTGCAGGTCCTAAATGAGCTTTTTTCTCTGTTCCCTCACCACAATCCAGATTCTTTTGGGGAGTTACCAGTACAGTAACCATACCAGGAAGTACTTAATTTATTAAGCTACTGCTTTTCTTAATCTCAGTGGAGATATTTACTGATAAACAGCTACCTACGCAGCATGTTCATGTCGTTCCTAAATGAGCTTTTATCTCTCTCCCCTCACCACAAATCAGATTCTTCTGAGGAGTTCCCAGTACATTATAATTTCCCCTGTGTAATTACCTTAACAAGCTCCAGCTGTTTTTATTCTCAGAAGGTTTACTCCCTGATATACAGCTGCCTACCCCCTTCGAAAGTGCAGGTCCTAAATGAGATTTTTTCTCTGTTCCCTCACCACAATCCAGATTCTTTTGGGGAGTTACCAATACAGTAACCATTCCAGGAAGTACTTAATTTATTAAGCTACTGCTTTTCTTAATCTCAGTGGAGATATTTACTGATAAACAGCTACGTACGCAGCATGTTCATGTCGTTCCTAAATGAGCTTTTATCTCTCTCCCCTCACCACGAATCAGATTCTTCTGAGGAGTTCCCAGTACATTATCCTTTCCCCTGTGTAATTACCTTAACAAGCTCCAGCTGTTTTTATTGTCAGAAGTTTTACTCCCTGATATACAGCTGCCTACCCCCTTCGTAAGTGCAGGTCCTAAATGAGCTTTTTCTCTGTTCCCTCACCACAATCCAGATTCTTTTGTGGAGTGATCAGTACAGTAACTATACCAGGAAGTACTTAATTTATTAAGCTACTGCTTTTCTTAATCTCAGTGGAGATATTTACTGATAAACAGCTACGTACGCAGCATGTTCATGTCGTTCCTAAATGAGCTTTTATCTCTCTCCCCTCACCACAAATCAGATTCTTCTGAGGAGTTCCCAGTACATTATCCTTTCCCCTGTTTAATTACCTTAACAAGCTCCAGCTGTTTTTATTCTCAGAAGGTTTACTCCCTGATATACAGCTGCCTACCCCCTTCGTAAGTGCAGGTCCTAAATGAGCTTTTTTCTCTGTTCCCTCACCACAATCCAGATTCTTTTGGGGAGTTACCAGTACAGTAACCATACCAGGAAGTACTTAATTTATTAAGCTACTGCTTTTCTTAATCTCAGTGGAGATATTTACTGATAAACAGCTACCTACGCAGCATGTTCATGTCGTTCCTAAATGAGCTTTTATCTCTCTCCCCTCACCACAAATCAGATTCTTCTGAGGAGTTCCCAGTACATTATCCTTTCCCCTGTGTAATTACCTTAACAAGCTCCAGCTGTTTTTATTCTCAGAAGGTTTACTCCCTGATATACAGCTGCCTATCCCCTTCGTAAGTGCAGGTCCTAAATGAGCTTTTTTCTCTGTTCCCTCACCACAATCCAGATTCTTTTGGGAGTTACCAGTACAGTAACCATACCAGGAAGTACTTAATTTATTAAGCTACTGCTTTTCTTAATCTCAGTGGAGATATTTACTGATAAACAGCTACCTACGCAGCATGTTCATGTCGTTCCTAAATGAGCTTTTATCTCTCTCCCCTCACCACAAATCAGATTCTTCTGAGGAGTTCCCAGTACATTATCCTTTCCCCTGTGTAATTACCTTAACAAGCTCCAGCTGTTTTTATTCTCAGAAGGTTTACTCCCTGATATACAGCTGCCTACCCCCTTCGTAAGTGCAGGTCCTAAATGAGCTTTTTTCTCTGTTCCCTCACCACAATCCAGATTCTTTTGGGGAGTTACCAGTACAGTAACCATACCAGGAAGTACTTAATTTATTAAGCTACTGCTTTTCTTAATCTCAGTGGAGATATTTACTGATAAACAGCTACCTACGCAGCATGTTCATGTCGTTCCTAAATGAGCTTTTATCTCTCTCCCCTCACCACAAATCAGATTCTTCTGAGGAGTTCCCAGTACATTATCCTTTCCCCTGTGTAATTACCTTAACAAGCTCCAGCTGTTTTTATTCTCAGAAGGTTTACTCCCTGATATACAGCTGCCTACCCCCTTCGTAAGTGCAGGTCCTAAATGAGCTTTTTTCTCTGTTCCCTCACCACAATCCAGATTCTTTTGGGGAGTTACCAGTACAGTAACCATACCAGGAAGTACTTAATTTATTAAGCTACTGCTTTTCTTAATCTCAGTGGAGATATTTACTGATAAACAGCTACCTACGCAGCATGTTCATGTCGTTCCTAAATGAGCTTTTATCTCTCTCCCCTCACCACAAATCAGATTCTTCTGAGGAGTTCCCAGTACATTATCCTTTCCCCTGTGTAATTACCTTAACAAGCTCCAGCTGTTTTTATTCTCAGAAGGTTTACTCCCTGATATACAGCTGCCTACCCCCTTCGTAAGTGCAGGTCCTAAATGAGATTTTTTCTCTGTTCCCTCACCACAATCCAGATTCTTTTGGGGAGTTACCAGTACAGTAACCATACCAGGAAGTACTTAATTTATTAAGCTACTGCTTTTCTTAATCTCAGTGGAGATATTTACTGATAAACAGCTACCTACGCAGCATGTTCATGTCGTTCCTAAATGAGCTTTTATCTCTCTCCCCTCACCACAAATCAGATTCTTCTGAGGAGTTCCCAGTACATTATCTTTCCCCTGTGTAATTACCTTAACAAGCTCCAGCTGTTTTTATTCTCAGAAGGTTTACTCCCTGATATACAGCTGCCTACCCCCTTCGTAAGTGCAGGTCCTAAATGAGCTTTTTTCTCTGTTCCCTCACCACAATCCAGATTCTTTTGGGGAGTTACCAGTACAGTAACCATACCAGGAAGTACTTAATTTATTAAGCTACTGCTTTTCTTAATCTCAGTGGAGATATTTACTGATAAACAGCTACCTATGCAGCATGTTCATGTCGTTCCTAAATGAGCTTTTATCTCTCTCCCCTCACCACAAATCAGATTCTTCTGAGGAGTTCCCAGTACATTATCCTTTCCCCTGTGTAATTACCTTAACAAGCTCCAGCTGTTTTTATTCTCAGAAGGTTTACTCCC
>NW_025960088.1:0-38577 GCF_023159225.1 Perognathus longimembris pacificus | reverse complement strand
ACTTGACTAGTTTTGTCTTTGAGATTGGCACCAGTTTTAAACTTTTAAACTTTTGTTTCCCTTATTTCTGTTGTCCATTTACATGTCTATGGGCAAAACATTTACTAGGTACTGTGTCTCCTTCTGCAAGAAGGCAGAAAAAGTACAGGCTGCTAAGAGCTGAGTTCAAACAGCTGGCTAGGCTAATCTTAGCCTGAGAGTAAACACTAAGAGTCAAGTGCTAGGTGGACTCAGTAATACTCCAGGGGACCCCAACCCAGTTATCTTCAGTGTTTAGTATGCTAAGATACTTTGCTAAAACTAATAGTTCCTAGCGAATAAGACTAAACAATGCTAAAATCATTCACTAAAGGTTTTGTTTTAAGTTTTGGTCATTACAAGAGTAAGATTGGAAAATATACCTTTTGCCACTAAAAAATGTACGGCTGATAGTTGTTTGGACTGCTTTTAAGTTTTGTTTACATTAATACCTACATATGTGAATGTATGTATGTGTGTGTGCGCGCGCACTAATGTATGTGGGTGTGAATGTGTTCAAGATTAAAAATGTATGATGTAAAAATAGGTTAGTTTAACTTTAAACTTCAAAAGATCATTGAATTTGGGCATTACCAAAAGCTTTAAAGGATTATTTATTTTAAAAGGAACTATAGTTAAAAATTCTTTAATTCATGGTTAAAAATAAATAAATAAATAAATAAATAAAATAAGAACTTAGCATGGGCCCTTGAACCTATCCTCAGTAGTGAGGGGTAAACTGACAAAAGTGCAGTTTAGCCAATCCACGTGATGGGACAGCCGTAGGGTGGCGTCCATTCATAGTGGGAGAGGGCAAGCTGGCCCCAAGGCAGTTCATCAAGCTCTAAGGAGTAGGATGGAGATAGGCCCATTCTATAGGACAGGCCAATGGAGGCCTTTCTTTTATTTCTTTTGTTTTCAGGTATAAACATTGGAAACCTCAGGGTAAAATGTATGATTTGACTGATACTTCTAAAACTGCCCCTTAGGATGGATTAAAATTGGAATATCTTAAAGGAGAGTTAAAAGTTTATTTACCTGATATAACTCGATTTCTGTACAGGTTTGCAATTTGGATGTATCAAAAAGGCAAATATGCTAACTCTGAAATCTCATGGTTATAATTCTGGGGCACACTGCTAAGTGTACTCTTGTTACAATTGTTTTGGGTATCAATTTAATGAATCAGGTACTAAATTTTTTAAGTGTATACTGTAATGTAACAGTAAGATTAACTATCTTAAGTCACATATAATCAGGTAAATATTTTAAAAGTATATAAACTAATGGGGGATAGAAGTACCACAACTTTCATTAACTCTCTGTATATAGGAAAATGGCTCTTTTAAGCAGACAACCAGGAGGCAATGTGCCCCCTGGGCTTCAGTTTTTCTATGCAAATACAGGCTGAGGTAAAGTTGTGAAAGCCTCTACTTTAAAAGGTTTTAGAATGCCTTTCTAGATAAGAATTTTGGAAGTGAAAAACAAGCAGCATGAAGCAATGGGTGATACCTATGCTCCAGATTTCTTTTAATACAACCAGGCTTGGTAAAAGACTTGAGATCAAAAATGTATTCTGAGATATGAAATTTAAAATGTTTGTTTTAAGTTGGATATAGGAAAACGATGGCTATCAAGATGATTGTTTAATTACTACTCCAGTTTGTTTTACAGGTTTTCAATAAAATGATTTATTATTTGCTGCACCTGATAAAAATATTGTATCAAAATTGTTACAAATTTTGCCTTTAGACTTTCAACAGTATAATTTAATAATTGCCCCTGATAAAATTCATTTAAACAGAAGAACCATTTAAGTATCTGGGATATTTAGTTAAAAGACAAGTAATTACCCCCCAATTAATAAAAATTCGTACTAAAGAGGTTAAACTCTTAATAATTTTCAAAAGTTACTAGGGACATCAATTGGCTTTGCCCTTCAACCTATTTTCCATTCTTCAAGGAGATTCGGATTTATGTAGCCCTCAAAATTGACACGTCAGGAACTGCTCCTAATAAAATTTGGCAAATGGATGTAACACACATCCTGAATTTGGCCGCTTACAATATGTGCATGTATCCATTGATACACATTCTTCTTTTATTTGGGCAACACCTCTACCAGGGGAAAAAGGGACTCATGTCATTCAACATTTACTAGAAACATTCACAGTCATGGGGATTCCTTCTCAAATAAAACTGACAATGCACCAGCTTATTCCAGTAAACAAGTACGAAAAGTTTTAGAATTTCATAACATTTTTCATGTTACAGGAATTGAATACAATCCTCAAGGTCAAGGTATAGTAGAAAGAGCTCATTATACATTAAAAACACAAATTACAAAACTAAAGAGGGGGAGTATGGATAGTACTGAGGGATATGCAACTTCTATGAAAAGTATTTATAAAACAGCCCCTGCTGTCATTGCAGAAGCATTATTTGTCCTTAACTTTTTAAATTTGTCTCAAGGAGATGTTTTAGCAAGAGCTGAGCGACACTTCCTAGCTCCGCCTATGCAAAACAAACAGCAGCCAGTTGGGATTAGATTGGGGGTTGGGCTAGATTGGGTCCCCGGGGAGTTGTTAACCCAGGGGCGAGGGTATGCTTATGTTTCTACAGAAGACAGCCCATCTTTCTAGCACCTGCCTCCAGTGGATCCAGCAACAAACACCCCTCTGTCCATCAAGGGGGTGTGACATTCTCATTCAAAGTGATAAGGCCATTCAAATGGACAGGTGTGCACTGGTAACCTGTAGGGGCTACATCAGAGGTAATGTATTGGGCCTATATTTTCTAACCCTCCTTTATTACATCCATATTTATGGACAAAATCCCCTGTCTCTGTTTTTACATCTATTCCTAATTTACTCTCTCCCCCTATGGGTCTGGCATTCCAGTCTTTCCTATGGAAGAGGAAAGATCATTTAACTTCTCTTATTCTCAGTTCTCTAAAGCTATCTGTCAAGGCCGTTCCCCATGTTACCCTTTTAGATATCAATATTGGATTCAGCATGGAGGTTCATATAACTCCAGTAGAACTCGATTGATTAGACTGTCTTCCTGGTCTGTGGGATCTCATACCTATAAATTAGATAATTATCCTAGCCCTGCTGGCCTGCCTAAATGTGACAATTTTACTTATCTGAACCCGAACTTTACTGAAAGACATTGGGAAAGTTGTCGAGGAATTTTTCCAACTATTTGGAATACATCCCAGCATACTTGGTATGATTGGGGACCTTTTGGTGTGTGGTTGAAAAACTGCACTGAATATAACTCATCTTGTGAACCTACTTTATCTATGAACATGTCCAATGCCATGTCTGCTAAACAGTTTTTAGGGTGGTTTGGAGCAGGCTTTAGTGACCCCCGGCCTGCTCTCGCCCATGGAGACAGGCTATTTCCTCCACAACGTCATCTCTGGAAATTAGCAGCTTCTCTGGCTCCCGTATTGCTGGCCAATGGAACTTACTCAGGATCTAAAAGGTCCTCGGCCTCCTACAACTTCACAGTTGTAAAGACCTACAATATCTCTGCTTGTGTTCATTTTCCACAAGTACTGATGGTCGGCCCCATAAACATAACAAAGAATGCCATTACCTGCATAAATTGTAAATTGTATACTTGCTTGAATAACAATGTCACCTTTAATTTTAGTCAAGATAGGATCATGATTTTAACCCAGCGCAACTCCCTTTGGGTTCCTGTTCGCATGCATCGTCCCTGGGCTGGAGGACCTGTACAAGGATTGGTAATGCAGTTTTTCAAGCGGCTTCTGAGGAGGAGTCGTCGTGCCATTGGACTGATTATTGCAGGACTTGTTGGACTGATTGCCATTGCTACAACTGCAGCAGTATCCGGAGCCGCATTGCGACAATCTGTACAAACTCATGACTTTATGGTGCAGTGGCACCAGGACTCCCACAATCTGTGGCAACACCAGCTGGAAGTAAATGCCCACCTTCAAGATGAGTTAGAAGCTGTTAAAGGAGGAGTGTTTTGGCTTGGACAGAAATATCTGGCTTTACAGCAACGATTGTTTTTGACTTGCGATTGGAATTCTAGTCATGTCTGTGTAACACCTTATAAATATAATGCCTCTGAATGTGAATGGAATGATATACAAATGCTTATAGATGGAGCCCTACTAAATGGTACATTAAGTGAACAAAGCTTGTACAGGGAGGTTTTTGAAGCTTTTCAAAGGAATTGCCAGATGCCTCTACTATTGATGATATAGCCCAAAGACTAGCTCAGACCTTAGAAGGACTAGACCCTAGGGGGTGGTGGCAAAGTATTACCCATAGTGTTGGAAGTGCTTCTATTGCCTTAATACTTATGATATGTGTCTTTTTCTTAGGATATTGTTCTATCATAGCTATAATGAAGCGTTACACTAGGAATAATTCCTCTGATGTTTTACTCACTGCCCTTAAACTTTCCAGAGAAGCGGCTGTGGAAAATTAATAAAAAAGGGGGAATTGTTGGAGAATTAAAGTCTCCAACCAGTGGAAAAATTTAGCCCCGGCACGGTTACTCTGATGCCTCATTAGCACACTAATAGGCCCCTTGGAACACATTCCCAGTAAGGAATTTCTGGTGTTTGTGGGCCAAAGGAAGCCACCAGTTGTTGTGAGAATCTCCTTTTTCCCCCTACTTAGCAAGTCTCCTCAGGGAGACTTGCTGCCTTTAGTGTTAGATTCTCTCTGTAAACAGGAAAGTCTCCTCACTAGATTCTCACTGTAAACAGGAAAGTCTCCTCACTGTTATTTCACAAGTATTTGGAGAAGTCAAGATTGATGTTATCTAGCCTTAAGGAGATAGTAGCTAGGAGATAATTATAGTTCTACCTCGGTTGTATACAGTTCCTTGTTTTGATATCAATAATCTTTGTAGTCACTACCTCCTGTAATTAGAACGGCATTTGTATCAAGTTCCTGCCCTCACAGTAGGAAATTTCCTCCACTTCTGTATTTAAGACAAATGTCATGCTGTATTGATCTTTTACCCTGTAATTGTAATATTGGTTTCTAACCCTATATAAACCCTGGCCCTCTTGGAATAAAGTATGCATTGGTTCACTCGCCTTGCATCCCCCGTATCCTGATTTCGACTGCAGTTACCCAGGTTCAACAGTATACTGTCAAATTTATGTAGGTACTAAATTTCAATCAAGGAAAAAAATATATACATATCTTCGTAATTAGAAGCATTGGGGTAGGGACGGGGAGCCTGTGCTTGAACTCAACATGAGCACTGTCCTAAGCTTTGACGTCCTTCAGGCCAATGCTCTACCACTTGAGCTCAGCTCTGTTTTCCTTTTTTGATATTTATTTTAAAGCAGGAGAGAAAAGTTTATTACAGAACAGCTGGCCTGTGGTGGTGATGATTCATTGCCAAAGAGGAGGGAGAGAAGGGAGAGACTGGGTGACCCTCAGCCAGCCCTGCCTAATCTAGGGCAGGGGATTGGGCCAGGTTGATTGGGCCAGGATGTGACCTCAGGGAAGGGGAAGGTACCTGCCTCCAGGCCTGCTCGTTACCCAGTAACTGGGTGGACACTTAATAAGGTGGGGGCATCTACTTGGAGCCCTCCAGGAGGGACCTGACATTCCAGCCTTTTAATAGGTATGGAAAAGGACGATGACTCTCTGGCTGCTTCCTGCTCGTAAGGGCGTCGACATTAGGGATAAAAGGCAGAAATGTGGCCCCCTCCTGGAGAAGGCTAGCAGTAGGCTCCCTTGGTGTTAGATGGCAGTCCTTGAATGAAGCCTGGAAGTCTCATGAGGCAGGGGCTGGATTTGTCCAGCCTCTGTTTCCCATTTGGAGTGTTTTTTTATGTTGTTGGGTTTGTTTTTGTTTTGTCAGTCCTGGGACTTTGGACTCAGGGCCTGAGCACTGTCCCTGGCTTATTTTGGTCAAGGCTAGCAATCTGAAACTTGAGCCACAGCACCACTTCTGTCCTTCTCTGTTTCTGTGGTGCTGAGGAATTGAACCCAGGGCTTCATGCTTGCTAGGCAAGCACGCTTCACGTTAGATTCACTTTACTAACCCTGGACAATGTCAACTAAATTCCTGCAAAGTTGTAAATTATGTCCCCTCCCTATTTCCATGGTAGAAAACATCAGTCCTTAGAACTAATTGCTCTTAACCATATTATTTAAGAGGAAAATATTTTTCTGATGAACTTACATGTACATATATTCTGCTCCAAAGGAATACATTTTAATTTTCTAAACCTCTTGGGTTTCCTAAATGGTACACTGCTGTTGTGAAATGTGACTCACCATTCACAAATTTTCACTAATAAAACGTGCTTACATCTGTTTGATTTCATGCACATGTAATTTATTGAACCTTGAAAACCTTCTTCCTTGTATCATTTGCTAACATGAAAAGGGAGCATTCTCTGGAGGACCATAGTTAAAAGTATGGCTATTCAGGAAAGATGCTTGATGCAAGCATCGTGGCTAAGAAGACACTTCTAAAGGCCCTATAAACAGATTGAGAGCAACAAAAGCAGAAGATGAAGGGCCTCTGAGTTCTTCCCTCCAGTCTCATTTCTAGCACACTATCATCACAGAGTCAAAAGGACCTAAGATTTGGCATGAACGAGGCAGTTTTAACCAAATTTCCTAGTCCTATGAAGCCCAGAGTTGGAAATCATGGAAATGATCATGATTGCAATCAATCCTGACAAAGCCAAAGTTTGATTTTCTACAAATTGGATGGACATTTGGTGGGAAAAACAATGTGACAAGTTGCCTGGCACCAGTGGCTCATGCCAATAATCCTAGCTACTCAGGAGGTTGAGATCTGAGGATCACATTTGGAAGCCAGCCCAGGTAGAGGAGTCTATGAGACTCTTTTCTCCAATTAAATGATAGAAAAAGCTTCAGTGTGCTCCTTCCCTTTAAACTTGTACAATGACGAGTAGAGAAGGCAGGAATTAGTGGCATATATGAAAATAATCAGAAGTTTAAATCAGCATGGACCTCTATGTCTGTGGACAGAAGTACAAGTAAGAAAGAATATGACTGCAACTGCAGGTTCCTTAGTATGCAGTATGATATACAGAACTGAAGTTTTCTTCTCTGACCAAAACTGCAGCTTTATTCAGATCTGGTATTGCAAGCAAGCACTCTAAGGAAAAACAAACTCCAACTGCCTAATAATCCAAGGGCATTAATCCTAAAAATAAAAACATTTATTCTGAAAGTAGTGGGAAATACAATCTCTGCGATTTCAAACATCTGAAGAACTGTCATAAAAAGAGGTATTTCTACTTTTTAATGACAATGGATGGCGATGATGTCCAGAATCAAATGATGGATACTACATGAAAACAAATGTTTAACCTAACAAAAAGATGAACTTCTCCAACAAATGTGTCCAAAGACTCAAGACTATATATTTCAATAAACCCTACACTGCATGACTATTTAAGCAAAATCTCATTGGAGGAATTCAAGAATGCAATGTGAAAAAACTGTAGCTAGCCTCTGATTACACACACAACACTGAGAATGTTCGAGGTCAGCACAGGTGGCACAATAGGCGGGCTCAGACTGGAAGGAAGGCTATGTGTCCATGTTAGCAGGGTGCCAGGGGGCCTTGAAAGCCATTGTTAAACACCATAGCTCAGTAGTTAAGTACCTATGATCACATAAGATGATGTGAAGTGAAACAAACTCTAAGATACGGAAACAATTGGTTTATCATTGTTGTTATTTTTAACGTGCTAAATGAAATCATTCCTTTTTCCTTTTGCTTATCTTCCCTATGGTTTAGCCCCTCTTGTCACTGTTTTTGATTTTGATACCCTCGGTAATATATATATTATATATATATATATATATATATATATATATATATATATATTGTCTGAATTAGGGAAGGGAAGGGGAACTTCAAAATGTTGAGACAAATGGTAAAACGTGAACCAATGCAACAGTAATAACTACAAGATATGTTGTAAACTAACTGTAAAATTGGAGGGAGGGGAAATACAGGAGGAGGAAAGGTGGGAGAAAAATGAGGGATGAGATAGCAAGTTTGACAAGAAATGTACTCATTACCTTAGGTATGTAAATGTAACCCTACTGTACATCAACTTGACAATCAACATAAAATAAAGAAAGATGCCCTGAGCTCAAGAATTAATACTCATATGTAGATGGATACTTTCTCTCTCTCATACACACACACACACACACACACACACACACACACACACATAGAGAGAGAGAGAGAGAGTCATATTTATTTTTAAATACCCAATAGATAGCTTGAGGCCATGTGGAATAGAAGCAGGAACCCAGTGATCTCAGCAAACAGTAAAACCCGACACAGCAGCCTCTGTGAACTGTCCAAGCAGACATTGAAAGCATCTGGAACATGTTTGGTTGTAGAATTACGGATGCAACCGGCTCCTAGGTCAAAGCACAGGATGTTGTTACACATCCAACAGGACACATGGACAGCCACCTAAAGGGAGGAATTAGCCAGAGTCTTGACACCACTGTTTCTTTTAGACCCACCTGAGT
Organism: Perognathus longimembris pacificus; assembly: GCF_023159225.1. Lineage (NCBI taxonomy): Eukaryota > Metazoa > Chordata > Mammalia > Rodentia > Heteromyidae > Perognathus > Perognathus longimembris. Next base: position 30,013 of record NW_025960088.1, on the reverse strand, counting down.
GGGTCTCTGATTTTTGTAGCCCCAGGAGAGCTTAGCCAACACCCAAAGTATTTACTAGTAAACATGGCTGCAGTACCTGAACCCATCTTTATGAGCGCGGGTGATGGTCCTTAAAAATAATGGCCAGGAAAAGCTCACCTGCAGAATGGATAAATTCTCACAGTTGATCTAACAACTGACAGGGGTCATTTAGCTTCAGGAAAACCACCTAATTGGTGTGTCAACAGCTTTCTACAAGGTATCATAATTCTCAGCAGAGAATTTACCAAATTACATAAGAAAGACAAAGAAAGTCAAATATTAATTTCTCAAACAAAATGGGGGGCTGCTACTATAGAAGCTGCAAAGACTAAACCAACGGGGAATCATGAACTCAAATACCCATCATAATATAGGGTTAAATCCATTAATATTGGGCACCACTGATTATAGACTACATTTTTTATACACTTTTAGTTATTTTGAAGACTTTAATTAGTTTGATACCCAGTTAGTTCTTCCCAAGACCTTAACAGCCCATTTCTAGCTCTAAATATAAGGCAGGCTTAGTCACAATGAACATTTCACTAGGTCTCTGGGATTTTGGTGCCAGTTCTGGTCTGGCCAATGATCCTGTTCTTTTGTGCTTAAGGCTAGCACTCTCACAAAGCTCCACTTTCTGCTGTATTGTTTTTGTTTTCTTTTGGTGGTCAATTGGAGACAAGTATCTCAGTGACTTTCCAGCCCAAGCTAGCTTCCAATTGCAATCCTCACTTTTGAGTCTTCCAAATAGCTAGGCATGAACCACCAGCACATAGCAATTTAAAAATATTTTCCCTGAGCAGAGGAGCAGCAGAGCCCTAGTTAATCTCTCTCCAACACCCCAGTTTTACCACTCCAGAAACTTTTACTCCTAGAAAGACAGCCCAAGTAAGTTATAACAGTACAGGGATTCTGTCCAATAAGGAAAAATTGACATTGCTGGCCTGAAAACACAGATTTGAGTTCTGGGCCTCATCCCTCTGCCAAGCCAGTGCCGGCGCTGGCACAGCGTCTCACAGTTCATGGACCTAAACCACCCAGAAGTGACCAAGGTGAAATCCTCCAGATGGTGGCAGACAGACGTGGATCTCAGGCTGAGCATGGACAGGCCGAAATGGCAGACAAAGCATGAGTACCCCACAAAAGATATTCTCACTCGTGCCACAGAGAAGCATCGGTAGCCTTTTCCCCACTGCCAGAGCAAAGCACCATCTCTGACACTGGCATAGGGTCAGACCAGACTGGAAATAAACCCGGCTTGGGGAAAGCGAGGACAAAGGGGCCACCTTAGAAAAGAGCAAGAGGGACAGACCAATGAGGGCCAGCTCCACCCAGAAGAGCAACCCCTGCCCAGGTGGGAAGCTCATCCAGGCCACAGTTCACAACTCAGGTGAACTCAGCCAGAGGTGCCCGCCCTGCCCGCCAGAATTTCTAAATTAAAACGGAAAGTGGCGAGCAGCTACCGGCAGCAAGGAACAACCAGATAGGAGAACAAACAGTTCCGAGACAGATAAATGGCCCCATCTCAGAGGAAGCCTAATTCCCAGCCCAAAATGGAGCTGAATTCCATAGCCAGCTATGCTCAGGAGGCCATCCTCTGCCCATGAGGGAGGAACCACCCCTAGGCAAGCAACTCTCAGACAGGTAAACCAGGCCAGAGCCAACCGCCCTGCTGAGTCCACAGCCTCTCCAAAGCCAGGTGATAAAGGCACCAGTCTCACAGCAGATGGGAGGAGCCAGGGCTCCCAAGACTGTTCACTTCCCCCATTTACAGAGGACACCCAAGTCCTATGTGAAAGCTGTGCGAACCACAGAGCCTCAGGATTTCACTAACAGAGGAGGAGGGTCAGAGCTGATCCACCCGCTGCAAACTGAAAGCAGGTCAAACCACACAAGCACCAATATAGACTACAGACAATTGCAAGGAAACCAGAGACTGGAGAAAGCCCACCCAAACAAGGAAGACTCCATTTTTTAAAGATTTATTTTTATTTTTTATTTAACAGATGTTGTTGGTTTTTTGTTTTCAATGTATAGACAAATGGTAAAACGTGAACCAATGCAACAGTATTAACTACAAGATATGTTGTAAAATAACTTGAAAATTGGGGGGGGGGATATGGGAAGAGGGAAGCTGGGAGAAAAATGAGGGACAAGGTAGCAAGTTTGACAAGAAATGTAGTCATTACCTTAGGTATGTAAATGTAACCCCTCTGTACACCACCTGTAACAATAAACATAAAATAAAGAAAGATGCCCTGAGCTCAAGTACTAGTGCACATATGTATATGAATACTCTCTCTCTCTCTTTCATACACAAATACACAAATACACACAAACACAGAGTCATATTTATTTTTAAATACCTAATAGATAGCTTAAGGTTGTGTGGAATAGAAGCAGGAACAGAGGTGATCTCCTCAGAAAACAGTAAACCCGACAAGTTGCATCTTTGAACTGTCTAGCGGGACCTTCCTTCTCATCAACCCAGGGTTCACTTCCACAGCAAGATACACTGCCTCCATGAGTATACATGATATACCTCCGTGTGCGCTGTCAAAGTCCACCCAGCCCACTATGCATCATTGGACATCTCTGCAGAAAGGACGTGGGGATTGTGCATACTTGCGACTCCAGTGTGTTCATGATCACACACACATACTGCGTAGGAACACTAACAGGTGGATCTTGAGCCCAACCCTGCCATATGGCATCAGAAGCATTCACAAGGTGGAGGGAAGAGTATTTGTCTTCCCCTGTTGCATCCACCACAGCAATAGAAGCCGAGAATTCTCCACCCCAGGAAGACCATAGTGAATGCCTCCAACTATAGGGAGACCCAGAACCTGATTGTCCTAACCAACCGCTGCTTCCTTTACTCCTAAACAATCTCCATCTAAGGAGGACCCCCAAGCCCTTCCTGAAAGCTGTGCGAACCACAGAGCCCCAGGATTTCCCTAACAGGCGAGGAGGGTCAGAGCAGATCCACCCCCTGAAAACTGAAAGCAAGTCAAACCAGCCAAGCAGCAAAATAGACTACAGACCATTGCAAGGAAACCAGAGACTGGAGAAAACCCACCCAAACAAGGAACACTCCATTTTTTAAAAACATTTTTTAAACTTTTTTTTTCTATTTTTCATTTCTGAGACGTCGTTGGTATTTTGTTTTCTATTTTTTTTCTGTTTTATTCGGCTTTTTTAATTTCCTTTTTCGGGGTTGGGTTGTTAATTGTTTGTGTTTTGTGCATTTGTCTTCCAGTATTTTTCTTTGTTTCTCTTTTCACATTCTCTTACTTTTAAATTACTTTCCTATGACTAACAGCTTCACTCTTTTCTGCTAACTCTCCATTATTCATCATATTAATCTTGTCCTTTCTACCGATTCTATTCTTCTTCACATTTCCATGTCACTGAAATGAAACCAAAATCACCACCACCACAACCGCCACCATCACCACCACCCCCACATACATTTTACTCTATGTCCCTTCACTACCTCTCACTTATCCTCCAGATTTACATTCAGGACCTCCAGACTCCATTGATCCCTGGTTATTGGATAGAGGATATCCCTGTTCAATCCAAGTGAATCAAAGTGGTTTATAGAGAAATCCAGCTCATAGTATTTTAACAGTACTTATTAACTATTGAATACAGGATTGGTTGTTATTTTGAAATTGTATTTTTAGGAACACCAAATCTAATTTTATATACAGTTATACCAAGTATCTGTGTATAATTGTGAACTTCTAAGATTTACACAACAGTGCTTGGTAAGGTCTGCTTTGGGTCTTAAACAGTGCTCACCAGGTGCTCTTAGATAGGCATTCCCAATCCAAATGGGCAGAAGAAACACAAGATGGCAAACAATGCAGTCATATCTCCCACTCAAAACAAGCAGGAAGCAGAGCAGTCAATCAAAGACATAGAAGAGAACCCTCATAATGCTCTACAAAGTCTACTGATAAACATGTTAAATGAAAAGTTTGAATCCATCCATACATCAATCCGTCCATAAAGTAATAGATGATTTCATGGCCTCAACAAAGAGAAAGATAAATGAACTTCAAGAGTCATATGAAAAGATAACTACCCAGCTAAAAGATTGAGAGACAGCACTCAAAACCAAATTAATAATGTAAAGATGTCCATGCAGGACCTAAGAGATACTTCTAGCAAGGACATGGAAATCATCAGGAAAGAACAGTCTGAAGGAAAAGAGATTCAAATCAAGTAACTAGCCTACAGTCTCAAGTAGGTGAAGCAGAGGATCAAATCTCAGGAGCTGAAGATTCCCTAGAATCTATGGAGAAATGTCACACAAAAATACAAAACCAATCCAATCGATAAAAACAGATCACTCCAGGAGCTCCAAGACACAAGCAGGAAGCACTATTTGAGGCGAATAGGAATTGAGAAAAACCAGGAGAAAGAAGTTAATGGAATATGCAACCTATTTAACAGAATATTAGCCAAGAACTTCCCAACTATCCAGAAGGTAGGCCGATACAGATACAAGAAGCATTTAGAACCCCAAAGCGACCAGATCAGAATAGGACATCCCACTGACACATTGTGATCATAACAGGATCAGTAGAGTCCAAGGAAAGAATCCTTAAGATGTTACGGAGAAGAAAGTAATCACAAATAAAGGAAAAGCAAGCAGAATTACCCCAGACTTCTCAGCAGAGACCATGAAAGCAAGGGGATCCTGGAATGAGGTATGCCAAACCCTAAATATAATAAATATCAACCAAGAATGCTGTACCCAGCTAAACTCTCATTCATAGCTGAAGGACAAATAAAGTCTTCCACAGGAAGGAAAAACTGAAACAATGTATCTCCACCAAACCAGCTTTACAGAAAATCCTCAAAGATGTACTATACAGGGAAAATAATCAAGATCCCAATACAGACAGAGAAATGAACCCTAAATAGAAAACCAGAATATTAGATCAAGAATTGGGAAGACACAGCTTTTAACAAGATAGCTACAATGAAAGGACAAATGATCATCTCTCAAACCTAACTCTCAACATTAATGGACTTAATTCTTCATTCAAACGACATAGGCTCATTACTTGGATCAAACATCAAGATCCGTCTTTCTGCTGCCTCCAAGAGACACATCTATCTAGCAAAAGCAAACTTCTTCTAAAGGTGAAAGGCTGGAATAAAATCTACCAATTAAATGGCCCCCAAATGCAGGCTGGAGTGGAATTCTAGCATCAGATAAAATCGACTTCAAATGAAAAATGTAAGAAGAGACAAAGAAGGTTACTACATACTAATAAAGCGATGTCTCCTACAGGAGGATATAACCATCTTAAATATCCACACACCAAATACAGGAGAACCCAACTTCATCAAACCAACACTACTGACTCTAAAATCACTCATAGTCCCAAACACATTGATTGTTGGAGACTTTAACACTCCACTGTCACCTCTGGACAGACCAACAGGCCAAAAACTGAACAAAGAATCCACAGAACTAATCAACTGCATAGACCAACTAGACTTAACCAACATCTACAGAATATTCCATCAAGCAATACCAGAATACACATTCTTTTCCAGCAGCCCATGAAACATTCTCCAAAATATATCACATCTTAGGGCACAAAGAAAATCTGTACAAATTCAGAAGTATCAAAATCATTCCCTGCCTTCCCTCAGACCACAATAGATTAAAATTAAAGCTCAACTCAAACAGCCACCACACAAAATGATACAATCCATGGAGACTAAGCAACACACTGCTGAACCATCAGTGGGTCATTGAAGAAATTAGACCAGTAATTCAATATTTATGGCATTCAACCAAGGTGAGTGCACAAAGTACCACCTCCTTTGGGACACAGCAAAGGCAGTACTCAGACGAAAATTTATAACTGAGTGCCTACACCAACAATCTGGATAAACAGCAACTCAACAACTTACGGAATCACTTTAATCTTCTCAAAAGAGAACAAGAAGCCATACCCCCAAGTCAATAGATGGAAGCAAATAATTAAAATCGAATCAGAATTAAATATACTTGAGAGGGAGAAAAGAAACCATCGCAACAATCAACAAAACAAAGCCTTGGTTCTTTGAGAATATTAACAAGATAGTCAAATTCCTAGCAAACCTGACCAAAAAAACGATGGCAGCACACCCACATAAACAAGATCCGAGATAAAACAGGTAACATCACTGCAGAAACAACCAAAATTCAGAACACAATAAGGGACTATTTTGCAAACCTTTGTGCCAACAAATTCGAGAACCTGGAAGAAATGGATGATTTCTAGAAAAAATTGATACCCCCCAAACTCAACCATGAAGATTTAAACCTTCTAAACAGACTCATACCCAGCCTTGAAATAGAACAGCAATAAGTGATTTCCATCAGAGAAAAGCCCATGTCCAGATGGATTCACAGCAGAATTCTACAAGGCTTTCAAAACAGAAGTCACACCAATATTTTTCAAAATCTTCAATGAAATTGAAAGAGAACGTTCACTACCAGACTTATTCTATGAAGCCAGTATAGCCCTCATCCCAAAACAGGCAGGGACTCATCAACAAAACAGAACTATAGAACGATTTCCCTGATGAACATAGATGCAAAAATTCTCAACAAAATTCTGTCCAATTGACTTCAACAGGTCATCAAAAATATCATACACCATGTTCAAACTGGATCCATCCCAGGGATGCAAAGTTGGTTCAATATACGCAAGTCAATTAATGTAATCCACCACATCAACCAGAGCAAGATAAAGAACCACATGGTTATATCTCTGGATGCAGAAAAGGCGTTCGATAAAATCCAGTACCCATTTATGATAAAAATCCTGGAGAAATTGGGATTCCAAGGAACATTCCTGAATATAATAAAGGCAGTTTATTACAAACCAACAGCAAGCATAATTCTAAATGGTGTAAAGCCAAAGCCATTCCTTTGAAAATCAGGAGCAAGATTGAGATGTCTGCTCTCTCCCCTCCTCTTTAACATTCCTAGCCAGAGCAATTAGGCAAGAAGAAAACAAAAAGGGGATCCAAATAGGAAAAGATGAAGTTAAGCTTTCTCTCTTTGCAGATTACATGATCCTATACCTAACGAACACCATAGACTCTACTCCCTAGGCTACTAGAGCAGATCCAAAACTTTGGCAAAGTTGCAGGATATAAAATAAACCCTCGAAAATCAACAGCCTTTCTATATGCTAATAACACGAAGACAGAGGCTGAAGTCAGGAAAGCAACTCCCTTTGCAATAGTCTCAAAAACATAAAATACCTAGAAATAACCTTAACCAAAGAAGTGAAAGACCTCTATGATTAGAATGTTTGGTGTAAGTGAACTGAACATCTCCGTGGGGGGGGGGGGGGGAAGGGAAAAGGGGAGGAGGGAGAGGGGTATGAGGGACAAGGTAACAAACTGTACAAGAAATGTATCCAGTGCCTAAAATATGAAACTGTAACCTTTCTGTACATCACTTTGATAATAAAAATTTGAAAAAAAAAAAAACGAACTAAGGAAATGGAAAAACCTCCCATGCTCCTCGATGGGAAGATTAATATAGTCAAAATGGCAATATTGCCAAAAGCTATCTACAAATTCCATGCAATACCCACTAATATCCCAACACCATTTTTTAATGAAATTGAGGAAGCAATCCAGAAATTTATATGGAAAAATAAATGACCCCCCGACTAAGCAAAAACAATCCTAAGCAGAAAGAACAATGCCGGAGGAATTACAATACCAAACTTCAAGCTGTATTATAAAGCTATAGCTATAAAAACAGCTTGGAATTGGCAATGGAACAGGCCTGAAGACCAATGGAACAGAATTGAAGATCCAGCAGTGAACACACAGAACTAAGCCCCCTTAATCTTTGATAGAGGAGCTAAAAAAATACGATGGAAGAAAGATAGCCTCTTTAACAAATGGTGATGGCAAAACTGTTCAACACCCACAACAAAGCAAAATTAGATCCTTATATATCATCCTGCACCAAAATCAATTCCACATGGATCAAAGATCTTGAAATTATAACAGATACCTTGAAAGCACTAAAAGAAGTAGGAGAAACACTTGGGCTCCTTGGCACAGGACAGACCTGCCTTAACAAAGAGCCATAAATGCTACAAATCACAAAAAGGACGAGCAAATGGGATTGCATCAAATTGCTGAGCTTCTGCAGGGCAAAGGACATAGCTCACAAGATGAATGGAAAGCCTACAGATTGGGAAAAGATCTTTATCAGCCATACAATGAACAAAGACCTCATATCTAAAATATATGCAGAACTACAAAAAATTAAATTCCTCCAAAACAAAACCGCAAAGAACCAACAGCCCCCCTCAACAAGTGGGCTAAAGACTTACAAAGAGACTTCTCTGATGAGGAAATGAGAATGGCCAAGAGTCATATGAAAAAGTGCTCTACATCTCTGGCCATAAAAGAAATGCAAATCAAAACAACATTGAGATTCCATCTCACCCCAGTAAGAATGACCTATATCAAGAAAACTAACAATAATAAATGTTGGAGGGGATGTGGACAAAAGGGAACCCTACTTCATCGTTGGTGGGAATGTAAACTTGTTCAGCCACTCTGGCAAGTGGTATGGAGATTTCTCAGAAGGTAAACATAGAGCTCCCTTATGATCCAGCAGCCCCACATTTGGCATCTACCCAAAGACCACAGAGAAGAACACACAAAAGCCACCAGCACAACAATATTCATCACAGCACAATTTGGCATAGCTAAAATATGGATCCCACCCAGTAACGCTCAGTAGATGAATGGATCAGGAAAATCGTGGTACATATACACAATGGAATTTCATACCTCTGTCTCAAAGAATGACATTGCCGCATTGTAAGGAAATGAAAGGACTTGGAAAAAATTATCCTAAGTGAAGTGAGCCAGACCCAAAGAAACATGGATTCTATGCTCTCCCTCATAGGGAATAGTTAGCACAGGTTTGGGCTAGTCACAGCAGAGGATCACAAGAGCCCAATAGCAATACTGTTATGAACACATAAGATGAGGCTAAGTGAAACAACCTCCATTTTATGGAAACAACTGTTATATCACTGCTGTAATTACTTTCAACATGCCATGTGTAACTGTAGCGTCTACTGTTGATGATGTTCTTGTATCCCCTTCCTGCGGTTGTACCTGCACTATCAGTTTATCTTATTTGAGTACTTTGGAAACTGTATATACTGGTATTAGAATTAGGAAAGTGAAAGGGAATACCAAACCGAGAGACACAGGATAAAAAGACAAACGACTACAAAGGCAATGCTTTCAAAACTGTTTGGTGTAAGCCAAGTGAACAACTCTGGGGGGAGAGGAGCAGGGGGAGGGGAGGGTAAATGAGGGAGAGGTAACAAATAGTATAAGAAATGTATCCAATGCCTAACATATGCAACTGTAACCTCTCTGTACATCAATTTGACAATCAATAAGAAAAAAAAATTGTTTTTCCTATGAGGAAAACAATACAGTCTATGTTTCTTTAGGTCTGGTTCACTTCACTTAGTACATTTTTTTTGGAATAATTAGTACATGTTTAGGCTAGTCAAAGCCGAAGTCATAATAGCCCAATAGCTATGTCCTTATGGACACTTAAGATGATGCTAAGTGAAATGAGCTCCATGTTATGGAAACAAGTGTTATATCATTATTGTAATTATTTTCAACATGCAATATGAATCCGTACCCTTTTTATTTTCTCTCGTATTCCCTTCCTGTGGTTTTACCCCCACTATCACTGTAACTCATCTGAGTACCCTGGATACTGTATATACGTGTATTAGAGCTAGGGAAGAGAAAGTAAATATCAAAATCAATAGACAAAGGATAAAAATACAAACAACTCCAAACGCAATACTCACAAAACCATTTGGTGTAAACCAACCATACAACTCGTGGGTGGAAGGGGAAGCAGGAGGGAAGAGGTAGGCATGTGGAGGGAGGAGGAGTTAACATGTTGGACAAGAAATGTACTCACTGCATTATATATGAAATTGTAACCCCTCTGTACTTCACTTTGACAATAAAGGAGATAAAAGACAATAAATATTTTTGAAAGATTCTGAAACACCTAACATTTTTTAGAGTTATGACATATAATGCTTAAGATTCTCATGTTAAAAACTAACATTTAGAATCAACACTCTCTTTCTCTGGCAATAGGAAAACTACCAACACATACACTGTTTGTGAATAAGGTAAACATTTCCTCAAAGAACTGCTAATCACCATACATTTCCTTTCTTCATTCCTGTTATTTACTTCAGCCATTCTCTGGCCATAATCTGAGTGAAACCAGCCAAAAGGTACAGACACTGAGGCAGGAAGGGACAGATAGCATGAACACACCAAGGTGGCTGAGGCCTGAGCTATTTTGGATACTATAACCTCAACATTAGGCACAGGTAGTGAGAGAGGAAGAGAGAGATCAGGAAATGTAGAAGCCAAATGGCTGCTAGGTATAAAATCTAGAGAAGTGTGGACTTAAGACAGTTGTCAGAAGCTGCAACACAAAAAATGAATAAGATGGAAATTAGATGGGATGTTCAAGGAAATAACCAAACGAGAACATACAACAAAATAAGTCAAAGCTAGGACAGCGAAAATAGTAGTGCAAAATTTGGGAGGTGGACAACCTATCCTGCGTTTATTAAAAAAAAATGGCTTCTGCACAAGCACAAACATCTCTCCAGCCTTCCTTCTCTCTCTACACATAGAATAAGCATTCCCTCCTCTGCAGCCTTTGCAAACAAGAGACACGCGATATTTTTGTTAGATAATGAAACAAATACCAGTGATGAGCCAAAAACTTAAATAGAGTAAAAGAGTTGGGACAGCACTGTGTTCACTCTATGAGAAATATCCAACAGGAATGGGCAGTGTCTTTATTCAACCACAGTTGTTTATTCGAATCACAAAGTCTAATGATTAAAGCATGTCTTCAACCCTCTCATATCTTGCTATTCTATTTATTCTTGTGTTATACATTTACAATGACCACTCTTAGGAATCTAGAAAGTTCTGAGGAAGAACTGGGGTAGGGGGGTGGTGCTTATGATTACTTCCCAAAGCATAAGGGTGAAAAACAGCAGCTCATCAAGTGGGGGCAAGGGGAGAGCGGGAGACAAATGAAGGGGAAGGGGGGGAATGTAGTCAAGAATTCATTGTACATACTACAAAAGTAAGAAAATGGAAAGGGTGGGCAGAGGAAGGAGGGGCAAGAATGTTGAAAGGGGTGAGGTGGGTTAAGATCTGCCATATTCATAAACTGCTTTGTCAAATGGCAACTCCTTTGCACAAATACTTAAAGATAGTTTTTGTAAGAACTCAGAAGCTCTTCCCTTCACAGTAGTAGGACAAATTATTAGTTCCTACGCACAGGGACTAGAGTCTTTCAGGTCATTTGTGTTTTGGTGGGGTTTTGGTTTTTGAGCCAGCACTGAAAAATTGAACTCAGAGACTGGGCTATGTCCCTTAGCTTTGTCACTCCATGCTGGCATGCTACCCCTTGAGAAATAGCACCATTTCTGGTACTTTGGTGGTTCATGGAGGATGGATGTCATGGATTTCCCTGCCCAGGGCGGGTTTCAAAGCACAATCCTCCAATCTCATGAGGATCTGGGATTACAGGCCTGAGCCACAGGCTCCAGTTTCTAATGAGCTTTGTTCATCAAAAAAGGGATAGTATAATTTTAAGGTTCACAGACATTAGTGCTACCTTTGGATCCTATTATATAAAAGCCCCAAAGACCTGTCTTTTAAATAACTAATCAAATAAAAAATAAAACAATTGCCTTCTAATTAAATAATCATAAGATAGGAAATGGAGACAAAATAATCATTACTAATATAAACATAAAAATGAAAAAAAGCTTACCAAAGAGTTGATTCCTACATAGTTTAAGACTATAGGGAAAGTAAGCTGGAAGCCAGTGGCTGTAGCCAGTAATCCTAGCTATTCAGGAGGCTGATATCTGAGGATCGAGGTTCTAAGCCAGCCTGGGCAGGAAAAATCTGTGAGACTCTTCTCTTCAATTAACCACCAAAAAGCTGGAAGTGGAGCTATTGCTCAAGTGACAGAGTGCTAGCCTTAAGCAAAAAAAGCTCAGGGACTGTGTCCAAGCCTGAGTTCAAACCCCGGAACAGCAAAAATATAGGTTGATAGATAGATAGATAGATAGATAGATAGATAGATAGATAGAGTTTGTGTTGCAATGGAAAACCATGCACTCTACATCACTCTCTTCCTAATTCATTCCACTACTATGTAACAGGATAAATAGCAGAGAATAGCAAAGGAAAATAAATATTGTTAATTGGCGATGTCTTTCTTGCTATAGTCATATAGTTTCTTTCGAAGTGCAATTGACTTCTCTTTCTCACTTGGAAAAGTCCACTTTGACTCTATTTACATATTCCATTTCAATTACTTCTGAATTAAACAAACAAAAAAACCAATGTTTCAGTCTTAAAATTCTTCTTTGAACCATTATGGAATCGTAATAGATACTTCTTCGGTAATTAAAGTAACACATATCACTTGGCCTCTGTATACTTCCATGCCATCATGACTGGTCATGATTTCACTTAAGAAAATGATCCCTTAATAGAAACAACATGTCACTTTATGGGACGTGGGAGGAGTTTTGCTATGGGTCATGAACATCCCTCTGCTCCACAATAGATTGAATACTAAGTGCAGGCCCTGGAAAGGCAGGGCCCTGCCACCTGAGTCCCATATGCGTAAGTTCCAAGCTGAGGGAAAGTCAGGTCAAACAACACCAATGCAATGGAAGGAAACCAGAGTTTAGATTCCTGCTACAGAATTGCAAAGCAGAGTACAGGAGAGGGGCCTGACTAGAATGAGGGTTGTTTGGGGACAGTGCACCTTCTAGTTTGTTCTTCTATATATGGATGGCCACAACATGAAGCCCACTGAGGTAATGTGTGCTCCATGAAAGCCAGGTGGAGTCGCATTTCTACATCTACTCTTAAGTTTCCTGTATTTATTCTTAAGTTTCAACCATTCTCAATCTTCTCATCATATCCCATAAATGTGAAAGCAGTGTGAAGCTTTAAAATGCTAGTTGCACATGATTACAATTAAACAATGTGGAGACTCCTAAGAAATGGGAAATGATGAGGAAGGGATACATGAAGCGTGTAGGAATTCTTTGTGACTGATTATAAAATTCTCTTTTCTGGGATTTCTGCTTCAAGACTGATGGTAGAAGCAAAGGTTTTCCTGCTTTAAAAAAAAGGTGTAAAAGAATAAAATGTCCTAGACTTCTTAATCCAAAGATACCTTGTGTTATAAAAATTAGACATTTTCATATTCATAAAATGGTAACATAAATTTTATTACCACACCAGCACTTCATTTATTCCTAGCCTGATTTCCAGACTAATCTCAATATTCAAGAAAATATTTCAAAATTAGATGAAATTTAGGGCATTGAATAACGTTGCACAGAAGAAAAGCATATACAAGAACATAAAAAGCTATGGTTTCTTCACTGATGTAATTTCACAATGTTAGAGTTTTTCTTTTATTAAAAACTACCAGTTGCAAAGACATGACTGGAAAGTTTAGGCACACGGGTCTGCCTTCCTGCCTCAGGTCCTGGGCAACTACCAGACAGTCTGCAGGGTTAGGAGATAAAGTCACAGATACAGTGTGTTTGGCTAAATATTTTTAATAGATTATAATACCTCTGTTTGGCTCAAATAAATTATCCAGCCTTATTTGGTCCACTTTCCCATTTCATGGTTGGCTGATCATTGACTTCTCTCAGAAAGCAAAGCAATGAAGAAAAGGGGAAAAAAGAAGAAAGATGAAAAAGGGAGGAGGAAGGAAGGAAGGGGGCCTGAGGAGGAGGACAAAGGACAGAGGAGAAAAATTCAGGAAGTCAGGTACTGGTGGCCTATGCTACAATCCTAGCTACTCAGAATGAGATCTGAGGATCACAGTTCAAAGCAAGCCTGGGCAGGAAAAGTCCACAAGACACTTAGTTCCAACCAACAGATAGTTCAGAGTAGAGCTGAGTGCCAGCCTTGAGCAAAAGCTCAGTGCCCAGGCCCTGAGTTCAAGCCCCAGGTCTGTCAAAACAAAAAGTCATTTTTATGTTGCAGACTTCCTTGAAGCCCATAGTTTGAAACGATATATGGAAGGGAAAACAATCACTCACCAAAGCTCAATAGCTTGTAGAGCTGCTGTGTCATTCTATTGCATGTCCTACCAGACACGTATAAAATGTGCTTTGCTTGGCCAAAGAGCTATCCACAACTCCCTGCTCAAACACCTGATGACAGTGGACATTCATTTCAATGGGAACAAGTTAGTCTTTCAATTTTCCTTCTGTTGTACTCGTTACAATGTGGCCAGATTTACACTCTCTCTGTGAAATGCATTGGATTTCTCAGTCAATATTGGCTACAATATTAGTAATTTCTCAAGATCTTGCCTGTCATTTAAATGCAGACACAAAACTCACAGTCTCCTCATGGTGTCCATTTCAGTTTCAACATAGAACCATCATCATTTTACCAAAGACCAACTTTCTTACACCATAGTTTCTATAAATAATGCACAAATAAATACTCTGCATATGCAAATTCAACCAATTACAGATTGTACATCTTTAAGGGAAAAGCAGTGCATCTGTACTAAAACACATTCACACTGTTTTTCTTGTCATAATGCCCTATAACATGGTATAAAATCTAGCTACACATTATTTCAATTATATTACTTACTGTAAGCAATCTAGAGAAGACAAAGTATATGAAGGATGTTTGTAGTTTATATGCAAGTATTATACTGTTTTATATCAAAAGAACTTCATTAGCCACATGGGTTGTAGAGCCAACCCACTTCAGATACTAAGGGACATTGTAATTTGGGGGAAAGTTATGTTGCAGATACTATTTGGCCAGCTAAACATTAACTGCTCAACAAAACTCTAGTGTTAACAATAACTATATTAAAAAGTTAATGGCAGCAGCAACTTGTTGACAAGACTCTATGTGCGTATGTGTGAAGAATAAAAGCTCAAAGGAGAAGGTGCCAGTGGCTCATGTCTGTAATCCTCAAGAGAATGATTTCTGAGAATCAAGGTTCAAAGAAAGCATGCACCAGAAAGTCTCTTATCTACAATTAATCACCAAAAAATCAGGAAACAGAGCTCTGGTTCAAGTGGTAGACCACTATCCTTGAGTGCAAAGGCTAAGGGATAGCACTCAGGACCTGAGTACAAGCCCTGGTGCTGGCAACAAAAAGTATAAAAGCACAAAGAAAAATGAAAAAATGCACAGAAACATGTCAAAAACTGGGATGACTTAAAGGCTTAAAAAAAATCTCAGACTTTAAGGCAGACGGATGGGGTGAGAGATGTTGATGTTTGTGATGTATGATATCACAGTGGGTTACATTGTGCATTTCCCCAACTTCCTAGTGCGATCTGATTAAGGAATAGGTTCCTCACGTTCAGTGAGGAACACTGAGCTCTTTGGGAAGAAAAGGGAGAAGGAAGAGGAGGAAAAGAGGTGAGAAAAGTGGGAGAAGAGGCGAGAGGAACCGATAACAAAGAAGACTATCTAGACATATATTCTGACTCCCAGTTATACCATAATGTACAAGCTAGAGCTTGATACAATTTACTCAATTAGAGTAAATATGATCATTGTATTTTATAACGTGTGAATATATTTTAAATACAAGAATTAAAGCTTCATGTCCATAATGAAGAACAGAACGCCTATAAATTGAAATTATAATTTTTTTTTACATTTTAGGTGTCAAAGCCTATAAGTATGCCCTTATAACAAAAACTGCATGAATCTAGTGATCAATGTAAGGAACACATTATGAAGGGAAATGAATACATTTCAACTACCATTCATGAAGAGAATAAGGCCTTCAACTGAAGAGGCAGTGACATCTCTGGATGCAATGACGTCAGAAGTGTCATTGCAATTCCAAATTATCCTGTACTCATAGAAATTCCAAATTTTGAGGGGAAGAAGTTCCACAGTAAGTTGATGACAGTACTAATTCCTCTTATTCTAGCTGTTGGAATACTAGCCCAAAGTTCATGGCTGTGGCTCTATCTACTATACACAAGTGCAACATTGACTGCATTTCAGGTATCTTAGAGCTGATGGGTTGGAGAAACTATCTGCTTTCTCTACTGATTTTGTCCATCACCAAAGAAGACAAGGGATAGCTCGCAATTCAATTGGGAAGAAACTGGTGGAGCAGTGAACTCCTATTTAGCTCAGTTCCTCCTATCTCCACGTAAGAATCACCATTGTTAACACAAATTGGGGAGGGATGGGGGCATTGTGAAATTCCATGGCACTTTAAACCACCCCACCAAACTTCACCCATCTTGGCAAGCCAGGTTAGGTAGCAATGCTTCTAGGTGTAGCCAGTCATATCCTGGGTTTCAGGTTTCAGCCTGCAGCTCAGTCATCCATAAACAGTTTTCACATTCTCCACTTCCCCAAACCACCCCAGAGAGTCTCTATCGTGGTAAGGAGGGCACCCAAACAGTTTTTCATGATAGGTCTTGGATGGCTTCCATTTGGGTCATGTCACAGAGTTGATTTTACACCCTTACAAAGCAATCAGAATCAGAGCAGACTGTGGCCTTGAAAGAATGCTTGCTCCTACACATCGAATAAGCTACAGTGAATTGAAACTCCATGTAGTATTGGTATCCTTTTACATAATTACCAACGGAATTACTACAGTGAGAAAGGGAAAGGAAGCCGGACATCGTGGCACACTTCTGTTTCCCAGATACTGGGGAACAGAGGTAGGGAGGAGCACAGTCTTGAGACCACCTGATCAAATGAAAAGGAAGGGAGGGAGGGGAGGAGGAGTTAAAGGGAAGAAGAGTGAAAAGGGCAGAGGAAAAGGGAGAAAGGTGGAAGAGATAGAGGAAGGGGAGGGCTGGCCAGCCCAAAAGACTATCCAAAGATAACTCAAAAGCCAAAAAAAAAAAAAAAGGAACTGGAGGAGTGGTTTAAATGAAGCAAGGAAAAGGCCTCAAGTTCCAAGCCAAGCATCACAGAGCAAGAATTGGAAGAATTAGCTTCTTCATTTGTAAACAAGGCAGACAAAAGAGAAGAAACAAGAACACCCCTTCAAAAGGCAACTTGTCCTTGTCCACTCTCAGCAGAAAAGTCACTGAGCATGTCATGTCCAGCCTTTTGGATTCAGTAGGCCTGAGATAGACTTACTGGGGATATTCGTGGGGGCACCCTCATCACTGTGCCCTGATCTGTGTCACAGGAAGTGGAGAATATCTGCCATTTTCATTTCCATAACATTCACCATCTCAAGTTGCTTATTCAAGTTTCTTAAGGTAAAACTGTTTCTGTTCTCTGTATCATTGAAAATGTATACAGCAAGACATGGAGTTTTATATGCTCAAGTCAACTGGATTAGCAAAGGAACACAAAGGCTCTGACACCAGGGGGAAGAGTGCTTTATCTCAAAGCAAGCATGAACATTTACGTCCATCACCATACTGGGGCGTCCTCAATCCATCACCAGGATCTGTACTGCTCCCACTTGGGAATGAGGGGTACTTGCGCTTGTTGGCGTTTACTCCCACTTTGTAAATAGTCATTTCATAAGTATAGAGGATACCTTAAGAAGTATCTACTTTCTGAGTATGCTCATACTAGGGCTTGACCTCAGGGCCTGGGCATTGCCCCTTAACTTTTTTGCTCAAGGCTGGCTTTCTATCACTTGAGCCACAGCTCTACTTTGGCTTTTTGGTGGCTATTGAAAGTGAGAGACTCATGGAAGTTCCTGCCTAGGCTGGCTTTGAATCCCAACCTTCAGATTGCAATCTCCTAAGAAGCTAGAATTATAAGTGAGCCACCACCAGATGGCTTCTAGTCTCACTTTTTACCTGTAGCTGTTAAACACTCCACACAAGAAGTTCTCAACTTTATTCTCACTATTCATAGAATAGAGTAGACTACCATCATATAGAACAGGCTGTCCATTCTATATTAAAAATCATGTTTAGAAAGTGGCTCAGGGAGTAGAGCTGAAGAGCTCAGGGACAGAGCCCAGGCCCAGAGTTCAAGCCCCATGACCAAGAAAAAAAATATCATGTTTCTTTCATTTGGAATATCAGCAGATCAGCTACCAGTGTACCTTTATCTACCTATCCATCAATTCTTAGAAATTCAAAAGGCAACCAACAAACTTTGTATCCATTCCTACAGATTTTCTCAGGAGCCATATTTTCTTCTATTATGAATTTCTGAAACATAAGTATAGTTTTCTTTCTCTACCACCAAACCATTTAAACAACTTCCCATATTGTAAACATTTCATAGATTTAGGTTATATGCTCCAAAATGTACTCCTCTTGATTTTGCTTATCCCACATGGAAAGTCCTTTTCAAATTAACATTTGGTGTCATCTTCATGGAACTAGAAACTCCATGAGGATACAGGGCAAGTCTGCCTCATTTGCCCCCCCCCCAAAAAAAAATCCCAAAATCTGGTACTGGTTAGAATTTATGCTAGGTAGAGAATTGACTAAGATGCTAAGTCGTTATTGCCCAGCTCTTACTTACAATGATATGACCAGTTTGTAAAAAGCCATATGTGGAAATGATTTGCACAAGATTGTGTAACATGTGAATGAAAAAGCCAAGGTGGCTTTCTTCATTTCCTATTCTTCATGGATGACACCACAGAGGTTCTTATACCTGTTTGCATTTCCTTAGCCTCAGGTCCTCAGCTCCTCCCACTAGCCCCCAGATACACCCATACCTAATGAGCCACTCCTACTCACTACCTGTCTACTTCCCCTTTACCACCAGAGAGAGAAGCTGCCACCTGGATAAGGTGCAGACACCATGTAGCTCCCTCTCCCATGGGAACTATGGCCCCACTAATAAACCTCCTTTTGAACCTTCTTCTCCTGTCTGTGATGATCTCTGCATGGTCCTCTGGGATGGCTGGGACATATCTTTTCAACACCTAATAGGCTGAGGAGGCCAATGGTACTGATGAATGAGTTCTTATCACTTGAATGGTGTATCCATTCCCATCGTTCTTCATTGGCTGGACAGAGAAACCTTTCTGTAAATATGCCTGCTTTATGCATACTTCATGGAAGATCCAAAGAACACAACCTGAAGTAGAATTCTGTACCCATAGTGAAGAGCCAAGTTACTTTCTTAGAGACAGTCAGGTATGACAGGGATCAAGCCACAAATAGCAGCTGTTATTTCCTTGTCTCTGCCATTGCTAACGCAAATCTGCTAAACATAGCTTTGATGAATTATTTGGGGTTCTTAAAAGCACATTTTCTTTTGGTATTCTAGAGCGTCTCTTGATCTTACAAAAAAGGTAAATATACCTTTCTACTGAGGACAAAGATGATATAATAATGACTGTCCAACTTTATGTTATAAATATCACTGTATAAATAAATCTGATTTGAATAGGTCTACGAGTCAGATGGAGAAGACACTCATTTTGGTAAACATCTCATATTGAAGTTGTAAAGACACTCTTTACTAAGTCCTTGCCCAATAAATCCAAGTCTTTCTACCCGGTATACTTTAGTCTAAATGGTCTGTTTCCCCTGTCATTTTGGTGAACACTTTGGAGACAAAACTAGGTATCATGAAAAAACCCAAATTCCACTGCTACAACACCAAGAGATACTGACATGCAAGATTATCTTTATAAATGATGTACAGATGTTTAACTAACCGCCATGTACATTAGCTTTAGGTTCTGAGCAACTTTTGCAACATTTCCCACTTGTTCCTCTTTGGAGCAGAGGAAGGAATGTAAGAAAAAGACTAGTGAACTGTGGGTGCAGGTTTAGTGGTATGAGAATTTGCCTAGTCTTTCTGAGAAACTTACCAAAAAAAAAAACCAACACAAAAAACAGAAGTAATATTTAAGCTCTAAACACTAATATGCCAAACAATTTACATAAATCATACAAAGGAGAAGGAATTTCTAGTCTTTTTATTTCCTGGTGAAAAAATGAAGTGCATTCATTTGATCACAGTCACACCATTATTTAGTATTAGATCTAGGATTCCAGCTCTAAGATTGCAGTCTAGACATATCCAGCTCATTCTGGATTCCGTATTAGGCTTCTAGCTCTGGAGTCCCACTGCCCAGGGGAAAAATCCTAAGATTGCTAGCACTTAAAACTCTCCTAGTTATAGAAAGTAAATCACAAAAGAGCCTCTCCTACTGTGAGAAGCCATTCGATAAATCCTCCTCAAAGCCTTCCCACAGAGGCTACCTGGGAAAACCCCAGTAAGACCTGAGTTCTAGCAGAAGCCATCAGTGAGTACAAACAACACAAATTTGCTTCTTTGCTACCGACCCTTGGCTCTGAGACTCAGCCTAGCATCAAGAGTGTCAACTTGAATGGATGGGCATGTGTCCACAGGAACTGAGTTGAGGTCACACTTGTCTCACTCTGTCCTGCAAACAGATGTCTGGGTGACAAGTCTTAGTCACACATGGCGAACAGAGGTTCCAGCCAAATCAGGTGGGAAGTGCCATATCTTCTTTCTAAGCCTTAGCGGGGAAGCTGGCAAACATTGTATCTCCCATGCCTTACGCTGCTTTGCTACTATGGGACTTCCTAAACAAATTAAAACTGATAATGCTCCAAGATATGTTGGACAAACTTTTCAAACTTTTTGCAAATCTTACCAAATTGTTCACTCTACAGGAATCCCCTATAATCCTCATGGTCAAGGAATTGTCAAACGGGCCAACGGTTTGTTAAAACACCAAATTTCTAAATTAAAAGGGGGGGAACTATACCCCTTCTCTCCTGTTAATATACTTTCTCATACTTTATTCATACAAAATTTTTTAAATTTGGATTTCAATGGCCATTCTGCAGCACAGCGGTTCTGGGAAAAGAGAGAGCAAATTGGATTTCAATGGCCATTCCGCAGCACAGCGGTTCTGGGAAAAGAGAGAGCAAAGAGCTTTTGCCCAAGTTAAGTGAAAAGATCCTTTAACAAGTGCTTGGCACAGGCCTGATCTGGTACTGACATGGGGTTGAGGACATGTCTGTGTTTTTCCACAGGATGAAAATGATGCCCGCTGGCTACCTGAGCGTTGTGTTCGGATTGTGGAAACTCATCAGAATGGTACAAGCGCTGACCCACTGGGCTTATGTGCCAGATCCACAGATTGTGCACCCTGCGACCTGGGAGGGAGCTGAGGTGTTTGTCCATGTCAACAGATCAGCGTACGGTACAGCTCCAGACCCTTTTGTCCAGCACGTTAAGATGGGAGATTTTGCAGCTTCTGGCATTGGAACCCCTTTATGTTTTACAACTGACTCCAACAGTTATATTCCAGGCTGTACTGTGATGCAATCCATAAAATATAGAATTTGGATTCCTGATAATAGTCAAGTATATAATATACAAATGGCTTCATTGCCTACTGGGTTTCCTGTACATGCCAATTCTACCTCGTCCTTCATGATACCTCGCTGCATCAACTCCTCTCAAATTGTAGAATCCACGGGAGAACTGCACCCCGTAAAGTGTAGACACGATCACCCTTTTATAACCAATATTTCAGGAACTAATTCTCAGCTGATGGACTGGTCTGGAGCTAATCTCACCAATAAGTTCAACCCAGGTCTGTGGTGGATGAATGGACGCCCTCAGCGCCATGTCTGGATGTTAGTGGCTGCTCTGAATAATATCTCCTGGCCCACTTCTACTTCTTTAAAAAAAATATTATGAGTTGTGTAACACCCCCTTATGCTATTATGTATGGACCTTTTAATATTTCTATAGGAGCCATGTACTTTGATGTTACCTGCACTAACTGTTCTTTTACAAATTGCTTGTATAGTGGTCTTACTGATTCTGTAATTATTATTAAGCAACCACCATTTGTTATGCTTCCTGTAAACTTATCTGAAGCTTGGTATAAAGAAACAGGTATTCAAGTGTTAAAACATTTAAAAGAACTTATGCGCCCTAGACGATTTGTAGGGCTATTATTAGCAGGAATTTTAGCCTTTATTGCTTTAGCTGCCTCTGCTGCAGTGGCTACTGTGGCTTTAACACAAAATGTGCAGACAGCTCACCATGTTAATCAGCTTGCTCATAATACCACGCAAGCCCTGCACTTTCAAGGCAGGATTGATGATAAGGTAGAACAAAAGTTAGAAGCATTATATGAATCTGTGTTGTCACTGGGGAGAACAAATTCGTGCCTTACAAACTTTGCAATGGGTACGCTGTCATGCTGTGTTTGACTTTTTTCCTGTGACCCTCCATAAGTATAATGGGTCGAGCTATCCTTGGGAACAAGTTGTAGCACATCTAAATGGTATTTGGCACCATAATAACTTGTCCTTAGATCTCTTTCAACTCCATAGACAAATAGCCGGACTAGAACAGGCCCCGCCCTTGGACTTTAAAGTGGCAGAAACAGCAAAAGAACTGTTTGAACAACTTCAACAGTATGTCCCTTCCTTATCTAATGTTAAGGGGCTGCTAATGACATTGCTCGGCCCAGGGATACTTTTGCTGATGGCTTGCCTATGTCTTCCTTGCATTGTACGCATATTGCAAAACTCTTTCATGAGTTTAGCCAGCCAGCTCCATAAGGTCAAGCTCCAAGTAAATGAATTTCCCCCGAGAGGAACCGCAGCCAGAGACGGGTATGAGGCAGTGCCAGCCTAGACCGACCTAAGACAGGGCCTTCAGCACTTGCTCTGAAGTTGTTCCCTAAGACGGGTAAGGCAGGCTGAGGTACTCACCCCACCTAAGACAGGCGGGTTCGCTTCTTTTAATAAAAAGACGGGGGAACTGTCGGGAGCCGAGATAGCAGCTAAGCTCATCCTGACCTCTGGCTATGCCGATGTCGCCAAGATGTCGGGAGCCAAACTTGCACCTAGGTTCATTATCACCTCTGGCTGTGCTGTTACCGCCAGGATATGCTAAAGGCAAAGTCCACTGCCACTGTCCGGAATTGCTTTGTTACCTTGTGTTTACTGTAATCAAAAGTTGTAAACTTCAAAGCCTCTTTGTGTTCTGGAATTTTAACAACCCTATGCTATTCCCTGGTTCCAAAACTGCATATAAGCTGGAAGTTAAGAATAAACAGTTGCTGCAGTCTTGAGGTTCAACCTTGCGGCTGCAGACCTCCCGTACCCCATCTTTGTCTCTTGTCTTTTTTCTCTTGCCTTATTTTTCCTTTTCCGTATCCCAGGCGCTCCTCAGTCAGGATTCTTGTCCCCCTGCTGGCTGGCCCAGAAGGAGGGATGTGCGGCTCTACACATCCTGTGCATCCCCGAAGGCCTGTGAGAACTAGTGAGAAATTAGAGCAAACCCCCAAGGGGACCTGTGCCGTTTTTGCTATGGCAACTCCAGTTGGAACACTGGCTCAAGTCAGCAGGAGGCGCCTAGTACCTGGCCATGTCACAGAGCTCCAAACCATATGGGCACTGCCCAGAGGCTTCCCAGCAACCCAGGTGCAAATGCACTGTTAGTGAGGCACCAGGAGGCCCTGCTGGCCTGTGAGTTCAAACTGCCTACCTCTAAGCAGCCTCACTAGCCCTCCCTTAAGGCTGTTCCTGTTGGAATGCAAATGAAAGCACACATCAACAAAGTGGGCAAGGAATGGAGAAACAAAACATCCGGCCACCCCTTGGAGGCTTTTCTGCATAGTGGGTCGCATATGTGCAGTCCTTCCTGCTCAGAAAAACACAGGGCTGCTGCCTATCAAGCCAGGCAAGGTCTTCAGGTGGTCTTGGCCAAGGGGGCAGAGGCCGTTTCCAGACCAATCGGATGTCAGTCATAAAACCAGAAGGCAGGAAAGGAGTGCCGCTTCCCTCCTACCTTTGTCACAAACCTCCTGTGCACAGAAAAGGAGCAGAGGGGCTTGGGCACAGAGCAGGCAGACAACAGATTAGATAAATGGGGATTGGTGTTCACCGGAGGACTGAGAGATCCCAGGTGTGCAGAGGGTGAGAGCAGAGGGAGATTTGGAGAAGATAAGAAGGGCTAGGCCAGGGTGAGGCAGTTGTAATTTCCCCAGAAGAAGTGAAGAGGTGCATGGGGAGGTGTGCAGCCTGTGAACCTCCAGAGGAGGAGGGGGAAATTGGGAAGCAGAGGCAGAGGCAAAGAGGCAGTGACACAGAGGCATGTGTGAGTTGAAAGCAGTCCAGAGCAGCAAGGCAGGGACAGGAGGGCTAGGAGAGAGAACTCGGAGGGAGTTATCAGCAAAGGAGGTATGTGTGCAGGGGACAAGCCTCAGGAACTCAGCTGCAGATGGCAGGTGGTGGCTAGGAAGGCCAGGTTGGGCGCCCCACCACCCTGGGACCAAGTAGAAGGGAGAAGAGTCAAGAGGCAAGGGATTCTGGGGCACAGGCCTGCCCCATTCTCTGCGTGCAGCGCTGTGCTTTAGGGTGTAGACCTGAGGGGTAACGAATGCCATCCTTGGTTGGGGCACTACTGGGGCATAATCATGTGTCCTGTTACATTGACATTTCTGCCTTGATTGCTTTCCCGAAGAGTTTGTTGCTACCCAGGTCTCCGAAGCTGCATGGTTCAGGGAATGGGAGACTGGTGAGGACAGCAGGGGGAGGCCCAAGTGCCAATGGACTGTCCAGTAAGCAGCGCTGGGCTCCTTAGCCACGCCCACCACAAGAACAACACCCGGGACTTGAGGAAGTAGGACACAGTCCTCGAAAACCCCTTAGCACCTTCCAAGCCACTGTGTACTGGGTGCGCTCACGTGTGCGTGTGTGTGCCCCTGCTTGCCTACATGCGTGTGTTCCTGATGCTGTACAAGAGTGTGCTTCCTAAGCATAAGTCTGCATATGTGCAAATAGGTATGTGGATGTAGAGCCAGGAGGACCCGGCACAGTGTGTTATAGTGAGCATGTGGGGGTGGCGGGGAGGAAGAGAGAGAAAGAGAGAGAGAGAGAGTCGGCTTGCCTGTTAGGAATTTTTTGTTCATGTGCGGTTGCATGAGTGTGTCAGGTATGAGGTTGGACAGAGGGAGTTCAAAGTGTTTACACGATACTTGTTTTTGAAGTTCCCGAAAACCAATCGTATGGCGAAGGCTCCCCTCTTGTGCTGTACTCTACACAAAGGTCTCCGTACTTGATGCCAAGCTGCCTCTGCTCTTGGAGATCTGCATGACAGTGATGATGCTGCCTATGAATATCATTGCTGGGTGCTAGTGTGCCTTGGTCACGGCAGGGAAGGGTCAGATATCCCTTTCCCTGGTGTCTTAGCAGAGCTTCCTGAAGGAGCCCAAAACATATGGCTGTGAGCCACGGGCACCAGGATTGCCAGCTCCTGCCTCTAGCCAGTATAATCCTTGGCTGCTCAATAGCAGGAATTAGCAGGCAGGGATCTGGGCCAGAGAGGCCAAGGCAAGCGGGAAGACAAGAGTTAAGCAGACACTAGCGCAGAAAGGAGATGCCCAGATTCGCTGACCTGCTAACCTTGTATCTCCCTTATGCTCTGAGCAAGAGAGATGAGGTTGATTGTGAGAGAGGTGGCGGATCCATACACCAGCCACTTCCAGGACTGGCAAGGGCAGAGGCGGTGGGGAGCTGTGTCACACGGGTTCAACCAGGATGTGGGAAGATGGAGCAGGAGGGGAGGTGGAAAGTGTATTTGCCTAGGACCCTGGCCCAAGCCGTTCCCAGCAGAATGGTCAGGGGAGGGATGTGCGGCTCTACACATCCTGTGCATCCCCGAAGGCCTGTGAGAACTAGTGAAAACTTACAGCAAACCCCCAAGGGGCCCTGTGCCCTTTTTGCTATGGCAACTCCAGTTGGAACACTGGCTCAAGTCAGCAGGAGGCGCCTAGTACCTGGCCATGTCACAGAGCTCCAAACCATATGGGCACTGCCCAGAGGCTTCCCAGCACCCCAGGTGCAAATGCACTGTTAGTGAGGCACCAGGAGGCCCTGCTGGCCTGTGAGCACCAACTGCCTACCTCTAAGCAGCCTCACTACCCCTCCCTTAAGGCTGTTCCTGTTGGAATGCAAATGAAAGCACACATCAACAAAGTGGGCAAGGAATGGAGAAACAAAACATCGGGCCACTCCCTGGAGGCTTTTCTGCATAGTGGGTCGCATATGTGCAGTCCTTCCTGCTCAGAAAAACACAGGGCTGCTGCCTAGCAAGCCAAGCAAGGTCTTCAGGTGGTCTTGGCCAAGGGGGCAGAGGCCGTTTCCAGACCAATCGGATGTCAGTCATAAAACCAGAAGGCAGGAAAGGAGTGCCGCTTGCCTCCTACCTTTGTCACAAACCTCCTGTGCACAGAAAAGGAGCAGAGGGGCTTGGGCACAGAGCAGGCAGACAACAGATTAGATAAATGGGGATTGGTGTTCACCAGAGGACTGAGAGATCCCAGGTGTGCAGAGGGTGAGAGCACAGGGAGATTTGGAGAAGATAAGAAGGGCTAGGCCAGGGTGAGGCAGTTGTAATTTCCCCAGAAGATGTGAAGAGGTGCATGGGGAGGTGTGCAGCCTGGGAACCTCAAGAGGAGGAGGGGGAAATTGGGAAGCAGAGGCAGAGGTAAAGAGGCAGTGACGCAGAGGCATGTGTGAGTTGAAAGCAGTCCCAGAGCAGCAAGGCAGGGACAGGAGGGCTAGGAGAGAGATCTCGGAGGGAGTTATCAGCAAAGGAGGGTATGTGTGCAGGGGACAAGCCTCAGGAACTCAGCTGCAGATGGCAGGTGGTGGCTAGGAAGGCCAGGTTGGGCGCCCCACCACCCTGGGACCAAGTAGAAGGGAGAAGAGGCAAGGGATTCTGGGGCACAGGCCTGCCCCTTTCTCTGCGCGCAGCGCTGGGCTTTAGGGTGTAGACCTGAGGGGTAACGAATGCCATCCTTGGTTGGGGCACTACTGGGGCGTAATCATGTGGTCCTATTACATTGACATTTCTGCCTTGATTGCTTTCCCGAAGAGTTTGTTGCTACCCAGGTCTCCGAAGCTGCATTGTTCAGGGAAAGGGAGACTGGTGAGGACAGCAAGGGGAGGCCCAAGTGCCAATGGACTGTCCAGTAAGCAGCGCTGGGCTCCTTAGCCACGCCCACCACGAGAACAACACCCTGGACTTGAGCAAGTAGGACACAGTCCTCGAAAACCCCTTAGCACCTTCCAAGCCACTGTGTACTGGGTGCGCTCACGTGTGCGTGTGTGTGCCCCTGCTTGCCTACATGAGTGTGTTCCTGATGCTGTACAAGAGTGTGCTTCCTAAGCCTAAGTCTGCATATGTGCAAATAGGTATGTGGATGTAGATCCAGGAGGACCCGGCACAGTGTGTTATAGTGAGCATGTGGGGGGTGGCGGGGAGGAAGAGAGAGAAAGAGAGAGAGAGAGAGTCGGCTCGCCTGTGAGGAATTTTTTGTTCATGTGCGGTTGCATGAGTGTGTCAGGTATGAGGTTGGCAGAGGGAGTTCAAAGTGTTTACACGTTACTTGTTTTTTGAAGTTCCCGGAAACCAATCATATGGCGAAGGCTCCCCTCTTGTGCTGTCCTCTACACAAAGGTCTCCGTACTTGATGCCAAGCTGCCTCTGCTCTTGGAGATCTGCATGACAGTGATGATGCTGCCTATGAATATCATTGCTGGGTGCTAGTGTGCCTTGGTCACGTCAGGGAAGGGTCATATATCCCTTTCCCTGGTGTCTTAGCAGAGCTTCCTGAAGGAGCCTAAAACATATGACTGTGAGCCACGGGCACCAGGATTGCCAGCTCCTGCCTCTAGCCAGTATAATCCTTGCCTGCTCAATAGCAGGAAGTAGCAGGCAGGGATCTGGGCCAGAGAGGCCAAGGCAAGCGGGAAGACAAGAGTTAAGCAGACACTAGCACAGAAAGGAGATGCCCAGATTCGCTGAGCTGCTAAGCTTGTATCTCCCTTATGATCTCAGCAAGAGAGATGAGGTTGATTGTGAGAGAGGTGGCGGATCCATACACCAGCCACTTCCAGGACTGGCAAGGGCAGAGGCGGTGGGGAGCTGTGTCACACGGGTTCAACCAGGATGTGGGAAGATGGAGCAGGAGGGGAGGTGGAAAGTGTATTTGCCTAGGACCCTGGCCCAAGCCGTTCCCAGCAGAATGGTCAGGGGAGGGGATGTGCGGCTCTACACATCCTGTGCATCCCCGAAGGCCTGTGAGAACTAGTGAGAACTTACAGCAAACCCCCAAGGGGCCCTGTGCCCTTTTTGCTATGGCAACTCCAGTTGGAACACTGGCTCAAGTCAGCAGGAGGCGCCTAGTACCTGGCCATGTCACAGAGCTCCAAACCATATGGGCCCTGCCCAGAGGCTTCCCAGCACCCAAGGTGCAAATGCACTGTTAGTGAGGCACCAGGAGGCCCTGCTGGCCTGTGAGCACCAACTGCCTACCTCTAAGCAGCCTCACTACCCAGCCCTTAATGCTGTTCCTGTTGGAATGCAAATGAAAGCACACATCAACAAAGTGGGCAAGGAATGGAGAAACAAAACATCTGGCCACCCCCTGGAGGCTTTTCTGCATAGTGGGTCGCATATGTGCAGTCCTTCCTGCTCAGAAAAACACAGGGCTGCTCTCTAGCAAGCCAGGCAAGGTCTTCAGGTGGTCTTGGCCAAGGGGGGCAGAGGCCGTTTCCAGACCAATCGGATGTCAGTCATAAAACCAGAAGGCAGGAAAGGAGTGCCGCTTCCCTCCTACCTTTGTCACAAACCTCCTGTGCACAGAAAAGGAGCAGAGGGGCTTGGGCACAGAGCAGGCAGACAACAGATAAGATAAATGGGGATTGGTGTTCACCAGAGGACTGAGAGATCCCAGGTGTGCAGAGGGTGAGAGCAGAGGGAGATTTGGAGAAGATAAGAAGGGCTAGGCCAGGGTGAGGCAGTTGTAATTTCCCCAGAAGAAGTGAAGAGGTGCATGGGGAGGTGTGCAGCCTGTGAACCTCAAGAGTAGGAGGGGGAAATTGGGAAGCAGAGGCAGAGGCAAAGAGGCAGTGACGCAGAGGCATGTGTGAGTTGAAAGCAGTCCAGAGCAGCAAGGCAGGGACAGGAGGGCTAGGAGAGAGAACTCGGAGGGAGTTATCAGTAAAGGAGGTATGTGTGCAGGGGAAAAGCCTCAGGAACTCAGCTGCAGATGGCAGGTGGTGGCTAGGAAGGCCAGGTTGGGCGCCCCACCACCCTGGGACCAAGTAGAAGGGAGAAGAGGCAAGGGATTCCGGGGCACAGGCCTGCCCCATTCTCTGCGCGCAGCGCTGGGCTTTAGGGTGTAGACCTGAGGGGTAACGAATGCCATCCTTGGTTGGGGCACTACTGGGGCGTAATCATGTGGTCCTGTTACATTGACATTTCTGCCTTGATTGCTTTCCCCGAAGAGTTTGTTGCTACCCAGGTCTCCGAAGCTGCATGGTTCAGGGAATGGGAGACTGGTGAGGACAGCAGGGGGAGGCCCAAGTGCCAATGGACTGTCCAGTAAGCAGCGCTGGGCTCCTTAGCCACGCCCACCACGAGAACAACACCCTGGACTTGAGCAAGTAGGACACAGTCCTCGAAAACCCCTTAGCACCTTCCAAGCCACTGTGTACTGGGTGCGCTCACGTGTGCGTGTGTGTGCCCCTCCTTGCCTACATGCGTGTGTTCCTGATGCTGTACAAGAGTGTGCTGTGCTTCCTAAGCCTAAGTCTGCATATGTGCAAATAGGTATGTGGATGTAGATCCAGGAGGACCCGGCACAGTGTGTTATAGTGAGCATGTGGGGGTGGCGGGGAGGAAGAGAGAGAAAGAGAGAGAGAGAGAGTCGGCTCGCCTGTGAGGAATTTTTTGTTCATGTGCGGTTGCATGAGTGTGTCAGGTATGAGGTTGGAAAGAGGGAGTTCAAAGTGTTTACACGTTACTTGTTTTTTGAAGTTCCCGGAAACCAATCATATGG
>NW_025960087.1:0-70126 GCF_023159225.1 Perognathus longimembris pacificus | reverse complement strand
GCTGTGAGCCACGGGCACCAGGATTGCCAGCTCCTGCCTCTAGCCAGTATAATCCTTGGCTGCTCAATAGCAGGAAGTAGCAGGCAGGGATCTGGGCCAGAGAGGCCAAGGCAAGCGGGAAGACAAGAGTTAAGCAGACACTAGCGCAGAAAGGAGATGCCCAGATTCGCTGACCTGCTAACCTTGTATCTCCCTTATGCTCTGAGCAAGAGAGATGAGGTTGATTGTGAGAGAGGTGGCGGATCCATACACCAGCCACTTCCAGGACTGGCAAGGGCAGAGGCGGTGGGGAGCTGTGTCACACGGGTTCAACCAGGATGTGGGAAGATGGAGCAGGAGGGGAGGTGGAAAGTGTATTTGCCTAGGACCCTGGCCCAAGCCGTTCCCAGCAGAATGGTCAGGGGAGGGATGTGCGGCTCTACACATCCTGTGCATCCCCGAAGGCCTGTGAGAACTAGTG
This sequence comes from Perognathus longimembris pacificus, assembly GCF_023159225.1. NCBI lineage: Eukaryota > Metazoa > Chordata > Mammalia > Rodentia > Heteromyidae > Perognathus > Perognathus longimembris. The sequence goes on along the minus strand of NW_025960087.1, from coordinate 69,666 downwards.
AGAACTTACAGCAAACCCCCAAGGGGCCCTGTGCCCTTTTTGCTATGGCAACTCCAGTTGGAACACTGGCTCAAGTCAGCAGGAGGCGCCTAGTACCTGGCCATGTCACAGAGCTCCAAACCATATGGGCACTGCCCAGAGGCTTCCCAGCACCCCAGGTGCAAATGCACTGTTAGTGAGGCACCAGGAGGCCCTGCTGGCCTGTGAGCACCAACTGCCTACCTCTAAGCAGCCTCACTACCCCTCCCTTAAGGCTGTTCCTGTTGGAATGCAAATGAAAGCACACATCAACAAAGTGGGCAAGGAATGGAGAAACAAAACATCCGGCCAACCCTGGAGGCTTTTCTGCATAGTGGGTCGCATATGTGCAGTCCTTCCTGCTCAGAAAAACACAGGGCTGCTGCCTAGCAAGCCAGGCAAGGTCTTCAGGTGGTCTTGGCCAAGGGGGCAGAGGCCGTTTCCAGACCAATCGGATGTCAGTCATAAAACCAGAAGGCAGGAAAGGAGTGCCGCTTCCCTCCTACCTTTGTCACAAACCTCCTGTGCACAGAAAAGGAGCAGAGGGGCTTGGGCACAGAGCAGGCAGACAACAGATTAGATAAATGGGGATTGGTGTTCACCAGAGGACTGAGAGTTCCCAGGTGTGCAGAGGGTGAGAGCAGAGGGAGATTTGGAGAAGATAAGAAGGGCTAGGCCAGGGTGAGGCAGTTGTAATTTCCCCAGAAGAAGTGAAGAGGTGCATGGGGAGGTGTGCAGCCTGTGAACCTCAAGAGGAGGAGGGGGAAATTGGGAAGCAGAGGCAGAGGCAAAGAGGCAGTGACGCAGAGGCATGTGTGAGTTGAAAGCAGTCCAGAGCAGCAAGGCAGGGACAGGAGGGCTAGGAGAGAGAACTCGGAGGGAGTTATCAGCAAAGGAGGTATGTGTGCAGGGGACAAGCCTCAGGAACTCAGCTGCAGATGGCAGGTGGTGGATAGGAAGGCCAGGTTGGGCGCCCCACCACCCTGGGACCAAGTAGAAGGGAGAAGAGGCAAGGGATTCTGGGGCACAGGCCTGCCCCATTCTCTGCGCGCAGCGCTGGGCTTTAGGGTGTAGACCTGAGGGGTAACGATTGCCATCCTTGGTTGGGGCACTACTGGGGCGTAATCATGTGGTCCTGTTACATTGACATTTCTGCCTTGATTGCTTTCCCGAAGAGTTTGTTGCTACCCAGGTCTCCGAAGCTGCATGGTTCAGGGAATGGAAGACTGGTGAGGACAGCAGGGGGAGGCCCAAGTGCCAATGGACTGTCCAGTAAGCAGTGCTGGGCTCCTTAGCCACGCCCATCACGAGAACAACACCCTGGACTTGAGCAAGTAGGACACAGTCCTCGAAAACCCCTTAGCACCTTCCAAGCCACTGTGTACTGGGTGCGCTCACGTGTGCGTGTGTGTGCCCCTGCTTGCCTACATGCGTGTGTTCCTGATGCTGTACAAGAGTGTGCTTCCTAAGCCTAAGTCTGCATATGTGCAAATAGGTATGTGGATGTAGATCCAGGAGGACCCGGCACAGTGTGTTATAGTGAGCATGTGGGGGGTGGCGGGGAGGGAAGAGAGAGAAAGATGAGAGAGAGAGTCGGCTCGCCTGTGAGGAATTTTTTGTTCATGTGCGGTTGCATGAGTGTGTCAGGTATGAGGTTGGACAGAGGAAGTTCAAAGTGTTTACACGTTACTTGTTTTTTGAAGTTCCCGGAAACCAATCATATGGCGAAAGGCTCCCCTCTTGTGCTGTCCGCTACACAAAGGTCTCCGTACTTGATGCCAAGCTGCCTCTGCACTTGGAGATCTGCATGACAGTGATGATGCTGCCTATGAATATCATTGCTGGGTGCTAGTGTGCCTTGGTCAAGGCAGGGAAGGGTCAGATATCCCTTTCCCTGGTGTCTTAGCAGAGCTTTCTGAAGGAGCCTAAAACATATGTCTGTGAGCCACGGGCACCAGGATTGCCAGCTCCTGCCTCTAGCCAGTATAATCCTTGGCTGCTCAATAGCAGGAAGTAGCAGGCAGGGATCTGGGCCAGAGAGGCCAAGGCAAGCGGGAAGACAAGAGTTAAGCAGACACTAGCGCAGAAAGGAGATGCCCAGATTCGCTGACCTGCTAACCTTGTATCTCCCTTATGCTCTGAGCAAGAGAGATGAGGTTGATTGTGAGAGAGGTGGCGGATCCATACACCAGCTACTTCCAGGACTGGCAAGGGCAGAGGCGGTGGGGAGCTGTGTCACACGGGTTCAACCAGGATGTGGGAAGATGGAACAGGAGGGGAGGTGGAAAGTGTATTTGCCTAGGACCCTGGCCCAAGCCGTTCCCAGCAGAATGGTCAGGGGAGGGATGTGCGGCTCTACACATCCTGTGCATCCCCGAAGGCCTGTGAGAACTAGTGAGAACTTACAGCAAACCCCCAAGGGGCCCTGTGCCCTTTTTGCTATGGCAACTCCAGTTGGAACACTGGCTCAAGTCAGCAGGAGGCGCCTAGTACCTGGCCATGTCACAGAGCTCCAAACCATATGGGCACTGCCCAGAGGCTTCCCAGCACCCCAGGTGCAAATGCACTGTTAGTGAGGCTCCAGGAGGCCCTGCTGGCCTGTGAGCACCAACTGCCTACCTCTAAGCAGCCTAACTACCCCTCCCTTAAGGCTGTTCCTGTTGGAATGCAAATGAAAGTACACATCAACAAAGTGGGCAAGGAATGGAGAAACAAAACATCCGGCCACACCCTGGAGGCTTTTCTGCATAGTGGGTCGCATATGTGCAGTCCTTCCTGCTCAGAAAAACACAGGGCTGCTGCCTAGCAAGCCAGGCAAGGTCTTCAGGTGGTCTTGGCCAAGGGGGCAGAGGCCGTTTCCAGACCAATCGGATGTCAGTCATAAAACCAGAAGGCAGGAAAGGAGTGCCGCTTCCCTCCTACCTTTGTCACAAACCTCCTGTGCACAGAAAAGGAGCAGAGGGGCTTGGGCACAGAGCAGGCAGACAACAGATTAGATAAATGGGGATTGGTGTTCACCAGAGGACTGAGAGATCCAGGTGTGCAGAGGGTGAGAGCAGAGGGAGATTTGGAGAAGATAAGAAAGGCTAGGCCAGGGTTAGGCAGTTGTAATTTCCCCAGAAGAAGTGAAGAGGTGCATGGGGAGGTGTGCAGCCTGTGAACCTCAAGAGGAGGAGGGGAAATTGGGAAGCAGAGGCAGAGGCAAAGAGGCAGTGACGCAGAGGCATGTGTGAGTTGAAAGCAGCCCAGAGCAGCAAGGCAGGGACAGGAGGGCTAGGAGAGAGAACTCGGAGGGAGTTATCAGCAAAGGAGGTATGTGTGCAGGGGACAAGCCTCAGGAACTCAGCTGCAGATGGCAGGTGGTGGCTAGGAAGGCCAGTTTGGGCGCCCCACCACCCTGGGACCAAGTAGAAGGGAGAAGAGGCAAGCGATTCTAGGGCACAGGCCTGCCCCATTCTCTGCGCGCAGCGCTGTGCTTTAGGGTGTAGACCTGAGGGGTAACGAATGCCATCCTTGGTTGGGGCACTACTGGGGCGTAATCATGTGGTCCTGTTACATTGACATTTCTGCCTTGATTGCTTTCCCGAAGAGTTTGTTGCTACCCAGGTCTACGAAGCTGCATGGTTCAGGGAATGGGAGACTGGTGAGGACAGCAGGGGGAGGCCCAAGTGCCAATGGACTGTCCAGTAAGCAGCGCTGGGCTCCTTAGCCACGCCCACCACGAGAACAACACCCTGGACTTGAGCAAGTAGGACACAGTCCTCGAAAACCCCTTAGCACCTTCCAAGCCACTGTGTACTGGGTGCGCTCACGTGTGCGTGTGTGTGCCCCTGCTTGCCTACATGCGTGCGTTCCTGATGCTGTACAAGAGTGTGCTTCCTAAGCCTACGTCTGCATATGTGCAAATAGGTATGTGGATGTAGATCCAGGAGGACCCGGCACAGTGTGTTATAGTGAGCATGTGGGGGTGGCGGGGAGGAAGAGAGAGAAAGAGAGAGAGAGAGCGTCGGCTCGCCTGTGAGGAATTTTTTGTTCATGTGCGGTTGCAGGAGTGTGTCAGGTTATGAGGTTGGACAGAGGGAGTTCAAAGTGTTTAGACGTTACTTGTTTTTAGAAGTTCCCAGAAACCAATCATATGGCGAAGGCTCCCCTCTTGTGCTGTCCGCTACACAAAGGTCTCCGTACTTGATGCCAAGCTGCCTCTGCTCTTGGAGATCTGCATGACAGTGATGATGCTGCCTATGAATATCATTGCTGGGTGCTAGTGTGGCTTGGTCACGGCAGGGAAGGGTCAGATATCCCTTTCACGGGTGTCTTAACAGAGCTTCCTGAAGGAGCCTAAAACATATGGCTGTGAGCCACGGGCACCAGGATTGCCAGCTCCTGCCTCTAGCCAGTATAATCCTTGGCTGCTCAATAGCAGGAAGTAGCTGACAGGGATCTGGGCCAGAGAGGCCAAGGCAAGCGGGAAGACAAGAGTTAAGCAGAAACTAGCGCAGAAAGGAGATGCCCAGATTCGCTGACCTGCTAACCTTGTATCTCCCTTATGCTCTGAGCAAGAGAGATGAGGTTGATTGTGAGAGAGGTGGCGGATCCATACACCAGCCACTTCCAGGACTGGCAAGGGCAGAGGCGGTGGGGAGCTGTGTCACACGGGTTCAACCAGGATGTGGATAGATGGAGCAGGAGGGGAGGTGGAAAGTGTATTTGCCTAGGACCCTGGCCCAAGCCGTTCCCAGCAGAATGGTCAGGGGAGGGATGTGCGGCTCTACACATCCTGTGCATCCCCGAAGGCCTGTGAGAACGAGTGAGAACTTACAGCAAACCCCCAAGGTGCCCTGTGCCCTTTTTGCTATGGCAACTCCAGTTGGAACACTGGCTCAAGTCAGCAGGAGGCGCCTAGTACCTGGCCATGTCACAGAGCTCCAAACCATATGGGCACTGCCCAGAGGCTTCCCAGCACCCCAGGTGCAAATGCACTGTTAGTGAGGCACCAGGAGGCCCTGCTGGCCTGTGAGCACCAACTGCCTACCTCTAAGCAGCCTCACTACCCCTCCCTTAAGGCTGTTCCTGTTGGAATGCAAATGAAAGCACACATCAACAAAGTGGGCAAGGAATGGAGAAACAAAACATCCGGCCACCCCCTGGAGGCTTTTCTGCATAGTGGGTCGCATATGTGCAGTCCTTCCTGCTCAGAAAAACTCAGGGCTGCTGCCTAGCAAGCCAGGCAAGGTCTTCAGGTGGTCTTGGCCAAGGGGGCAGAGGCCGTTTCCAGACCAATCGGATGTCAGTCATAAAACCAGAAGGCAGGAAAGGAGTGCCGCTTCCCTCCTACCTTTGTCACAAACCTCCTGTGCACAGAAAAGGAGCAGAGGGGCTTGGGCACAGAACAGGCAGACAACAGATTAGATAAATGGGGATTGGTGTTCACCAGAGGACTGAGAGATCCCAGGTGTGCAGAGGGTGAGAGCAGAGGGAGATTTGGAGAAGATAAGAAGGGCTAGGCCAGGGTGAGGCAGTTGTAATTTCCCCAGAAGAAGTGAAGAGGTGCATGGGGAGGTGTGCAGCCTGTGAACCTCAAGAGGAGGAGGGGGAAATTGGGAAGCAGAGGCAGAGGCAAAGAGGCAGTGACGCAGAGGCATGTGTGAGTTGAAAGCAGTCCAGAGCAGCAAGGCAGGGACAGGAGGGCTAGGAGAGAGAACTCGGAGGGAGTTATCAGCAAAGGAGGTATGTGTGCAGGGGACAAGCCTCAGGAACTCAGCTGCAGATGGCAGGTGGTGGCTAGGAAGGCCTGGTTGGGCGCCCCACCACCCTGGGACCAAGTAGAAGGGAGAAGAGGCAAGGGATTCTGGGGCACAGGCCTGCCCCATTCTCTGCGCGCAGCGCTGGGCTTTAGGGTGTAGACCTGAGGGGTAACGAATGCCATCCTTGGTTGGGGCACTACTGGGGCCTAATCATGTTGTCCTGTTACATTGACATTTCTGCCTTGATTGCTTTCCCGAAGAGTTTGTTGCTACCCAGGTCTCCGAAGCTGCATGGTTCAGGGAATGGGAGACTGGTGAGGACAGCAGGGGGAGGCCCAAGTGCCAATGGACTGTCCAGTAAGCAGCGCTGGGCTCCTTAGCCACGCCCACCACGAGAACAACACCCTGGCCTTGAGCATGTAGGACACAGTCCTCGAAAACCCCTTAGCACCTTCCAAGCCACTGTGTACTGGGTGCACTCACGTGTGCGTGTGTGTGCCCCTGCTTGCCTACATGCGTGTGTTCCTGATGCTGTACAGGAGTGTGCTTCCTAAGCCTACGTCTGCATATGTGCAAATAGGTATGTGGATGTAGATCCAGGAGGACCCGGCACAGTGTGTTATAGTGAGCATGTGGGGGTGGCGGGGAGGAAGAGAGAGAAAGAGAGAGAGAGAGAGTCGGCTCGCCTGTGAGGAATTTTTTGTTCATGTGCGGTTGCATGAGTGTGTCAGGTATGAGGTTGGACAGAGGGAGTTCAAAGTGTTTACACGTTACTTGTTTTTTGAAGTTCCCGGAAACCAATCATATGGCGAAGGCTCCCCTCTTGTGCTGTCCGCTACACAAAGGTCTCCGTACTTGATGCCAAGCTGCCTCTGCTCTTGGAGATCTGCATGACAGTGATGATGCTGCCTATGTATATCATTGCTGGGTGCTAGTGTGCCTTGGTCACGGCAGGGAAGGGTCAGATATCCCTTTCCCTGGTGTCTTAGCAGAGCTTCCTGAAGGAGCCTAAAACATATGGCTGTGAGCCACGGGCACCAGGATTGCCAGCTCCTGCCTCTAGCCAGTATAATCCTTGGCTGCTCAATAGCAGGAAGTAGCTGGCAGGGATCTGGGCCAGAGAGGCCAAGGCAAGCGGGAAGACAAGAGTTAAGCAGACACTAGCGCAGAAAGGAGATGCCCAGATTCGCTGACCTGCTAACCTTGTATCTCCCTTATGCTCTGAGCAAGAGAGATGAGGTTGATTGTGAGAGAGGTGGCGGATCCATACACCAGCCACTTCCAGGACTGGCAAGGGCAGAGGCGGTGGGGAGCTGTGTCACACGGGTTCAACCAGGATGTGGGAAGATGGAGCAGGAGGGGAGGTGGAAAGTGTATTTGCCTAGGACCCTGGCCCAAGCCGTTCCCAGCAGAATGGTCAGGGGAGGGATGTGTGGCTCTACACATCCTGTGCATCCCCGAAGGCCTGTGAGAACGAGTGAGAACTTACAGCAAACCCCCAAGGTGCCCTGTGCCCTTTTTGCTATGGCAACTCCAGTTGGAACACTGGCTCAAGTCAGCAGGAGGCGCCTAGTACCTGGCCATGTCACAGAGCTCCAAACCATATGGGCACTGCCCAGAGGCTTCCCAGCACCCCAGGTGCAAATGCACTGTTAGTGAGGCACCAGGAGGCCCTGCTGGCCTGTGAGCACCAACTGCCTACCTCTAAGCAGCCTCACTACCCCTCCCTTAAGGCTGTTCCTGTTGGAATGCAAATGAAAGCACACATCAACAAAGTGGGCAAGGAATGGAGAAACAAAACATCCGGCCACCCCCTGGAGGCTTTTCTGCATAGTGGGTCGCATATGTGCAGTCGTTCCTGCTCTGAAAAACTCAGGGCTGCTTCCTAGCAAGCCAGGCAAGGTCTTCAGGTGGTCTTGGCCAAGGGGTCAGAGGCCGTTTCCAGACCAATCGGATGTCAGTCATAAACCAGAAGGCAGGAAAGGAGTGCCGCTTCCCTCCTACCTTTGTCACAAACCTCCTGTGCACAGAAAAGGAGCAGAGGGGCTTGGGCACAGAACAGGCAGACAACAGATTAGATAAATGGGGATTGGTGTTCACCAGAGGACTGAGAGATCCCAGGTGTGCAGAGGGTGAGAGCAGAGGGAGATTTGGAGAAGATAAGAAGGGCTAGGCCAGGGTGAGGCAGTTGTAATTTCCCCAGAAGAAGTGAAGAGGTGCATGGGGAGGTGTGCAGCCTGTGAACCTCAAGAGGAGGAGGGGGAAATTGGGAAGCAGAGGCAGAGGCAAAGAGGCAGTGACGCAGAGGCATGTGTGAGTTGAAAGCAGTCCAGAGCAGCAAGGCAGGGACAGGAGGGCTAGGAGAGAGAACTCGGAGGGAGTTATCAGCAAAGGAGGTATGTGTGCAGGGGACAAGCCTCAGGAACTCAGCTGCAGATGGCAGGTGGTGGCTAGGAAGGCCAGGTTGGGCGCCCCACCACCCTGGGACCAAGTAGAAGGGAGAAGAGGCAAGGGATTCTGGGGCACAGGCCTGCCCCATTCTCTGCGCGCAGCGCTGGGCTTTAGGGTGTAGACCTGAGGGGTAACGAATGCCATCCTTGGTTGGGGCACTACTGGGCGTAATCATGTGGTCCTGTTACATTGACATTTCTGACTTGATTGCTTTCCCGAAGAGTTTGTTGCTACCCAGGTCTCCGAAGCTGCATAGTTCAGGGAATGGGAGACTGGTGAGGACAGCAGGGGGAGGCCCAAGTGCCAATGGACTGTCCAGTAAGCAGCGCTGGGCTCCTTAGCCACGCCCACCACGAGAACAACACCCTGGCCTTGAGCATGTAGGACACAGTCCTCGAAAACCCCTTAGCACCTTCCAAGCCACTGTGTACTGGGTGCACTCACGTGTGCGTGTGTGTGCCCCTGCTTGCCTACATGCGTGTGTTCCTGATGCTGTACAAGAGTGTGCTTCCTAAGCCTACGTCTGCATATGTGCAAATAGGTATGTGGATGTAGATCCAGGAGGACCCGGCACAGTGTGTTATAGTGAGCATGTGGGGGTGGCGGGGAGGAAGAGAGAGAAAGAGAGAGAGAGAGAGTCGGCTCGCCTGTGAGGAATTTTTTGTTCATGTGCGGTTGCATGAGTGTGTCAGGTATGAGGTTGGACAGAGGGAGTTCAAAGTGTTTACACGTTACTTGTTTTTTGAAGTTCCCGGAAACCAATCATATGGCGAAGGCTCCCCTCTTGTGCTGTCCGCTACACAAAGGTCTCCGTACTTGATGCCAAGCTGCCTCTGCTCTTGGAGATCTGCATGACAGTGATGATGCTGCCTATGAATATCATTGCTGGGTTATTGGATAGAGGATATCCCTGTTCAATCCAAGTGAATCAAAGTGGTTTATAGAGAAATCCAGCTCATAGTATTTTAACAGTACTTATTAACTATTGAATACAGGATTGGTTGTTATTTTGAAATTGTATTTTTAGGAACACCAAATCTAATTTTATATACAGTTATACCAAGTATCTGTGTATAATTGTGAACTTCTAAGATTTACACAACAGTGCTTGGTATGGTCTGCTTTGGGTCTTAAACAGTGCTCACAGGTCCTCTTAGATAGGCATTCCCAATCCAAATGGGCAGAAGAAACACAAGATGGCAAACAATGCAGTCATATCTCCCACTCAAAACAAGCAGGAAGCAGAGCAGTCAATCAAAGACATAGAAGAGAACCCTCAAAATGTTCTACAAAGTCTACTGATAAACATGTTAAATGAAAAGTTTGAATCCATCCATACATCAATCCATCCATAAAGTAATAGATGATTTCATGGCCTCAACAAAGAGAAAGATAAATGAACTTCAAGAGTCATATGAAAAGATAACTACCCAGCTAAAAGATTTGAGAGACAGCACTCAAAACCAAATTAATAATGTAAAGATGTCCATGCAGGACCTAAGAGATACTTCTAGCAAGGACATGGAAATCATCAGGAAAGACCAGTCTGAAGGAAAAGAGATTCAAAATCAAGTAACTAGCCTACAGTCTCAAGTAGGTGAAGCAGAGGATCAAATCTCAGGAGCTGAAGATTCCCTAGAATCTATGGAGAAATGTCACACAAAAATACAAAACCAATCCAATCGATAAAACAGATCACTCCAGGAGCTCCAAGACACAAGCAGGAAGCACTATTTGAGGCGAATAGGAATTGAGAAAAACCAGGAGAAAGAAGTTAATGGAATATGCAACCTATTTAACAGAATATTAGCCAAGAACTTCCCAACTATCCAGGAAGGTAGGCCGATACAGATACAAGAAGCATTTAGAACCCCAAAGCGACCAGATCAGAATAGGACATCCCACTGACACATTGTGATCATAACAGGATCAGTAGAGTCCAAGGAAAGAATCCTTAAAGATGTTACGGAGAAGAAAGTAATCACAAATAAAGGAAAAGCAAGCAGAATTACCCCAGACTTCTCAGCAGAGACCATGAAAAGCAAGGGATCCTGGAATGAGGTATGCCAAACCCTAAATAATAATAAATATCAACCAAGAATGCTGTACCCAGCTAAACTCTCATTCATAGCTGAAGGTCAAATAAAAGTCTTCCACAGGAAGGAAAAACTGAAACAATGTATCTCCACCAAACCAGCTTTACAGAAAATCCTCAAAGATGTACTATACAGGGAAAATAATCAAGATCCCAATACAGACAGAGAAATGAACCCTAAATAGAAAACCAGAATATTAGATCAAGAATTGGGAAGACACAGCTTTTAACAAGATAGCTACAATGAAAGGACAAATGATCATCTCTCAAACCTAACTCTCAACATTAATGGACTTAATTCTTCATTCAAACGACATAGGCTCATTACTTGGATCAAACATCAAGATCCGTCTTTCTGCTGCCTCCAAGAGACACATCTATCTAGCAAAAGCAAACTTCTTCTAAAGGTGAAAGGCTGGAATAAAATCTACCAATAAATGGCCCCCAAATGCAGGCTGGAGTGGAATTCTAGCATCAGATAAAATCGACTTCAAATGAAAAATGGTAAGAAGAGACAAAGAAGGTTACTACATACTAATAAAGCGATGTCTCCTACAGGAGGATATAACCATCTTAAATATCCACACACCAAATACAGGAGAACCCAACTTCATCAAACCAACACTACTGACTCTAAAATCACTCATAGTCCCAAACACATTGATTGTTGGAGACTTTAACACTCCACTGTCACCTCTGGACAGACCAACAGGCCAAAACTGACCAAAGAATCCACAGAACTAATCAACTGCATAGACCAACTAGACTTAACCAACATCTACAGAATATTCCATCAAGCAATACCAGAATACACATTCTTTTCAGCAGCCCATGAAACATTCTCCAAAATATATCACATCTTAGGGCACAAAGAAAATCTGTACAAATTCAGAGTATCAAAATCATTCCCTGCCTTCCCTCAGACCACAATAGATTAAAATTAAAGCTCAACTCAAACAGCCACCACACAAAATGATACAATCCATGGAGACTAAGCAACACACTGCTGAACCATCAGTGGGTCATTGAAGAAATTAGACCAGTAATTCAATATTTATGGCATTCAACCAAGGTGAGTGCACAAAGTACCACCTCCTTTGGGACACAGCAAAGGCAGTACTCAGACGAAAATTTATATCTGAGTGCCTACACCAACAATCTGGATAAACAGCAACTCAACAACTTACGGAATCACCTTAATCTTCTCAAAAGAGAACAAGAAGCCATACCCCCAAGTCAATAGATGGAAGCAAATAATTAAAATCGAATCAGAATTAAATATACTTGAGAGGGAGAAAAAAAACCATCGCAACAATCAACAAAACAAAGACTTGGTTCTTTGAGAATATTAACAAGATAGTCAAATTCCTAGCAAACCTGACCAAAAAACGATGGCAGCACACCCACATAAACAAGATCCGAGATAAAACAGGTAACATCACCACAGAAACAACCAAAATTCAGAACACAATAAGGGACTATTTTGCAAACCTTTGTGCCAACAAATTCGAGAACCTGGAAGAAATGGATGATTTTCTAGAAAAAATTGATACCCCCAAACTCAACCATGAAGATTTAAACCTTCTAAACAGACTCATACCCAGCCTTGAAATAGAAACAGCAATAAGTGATTTCCCATCAGAGAAAAGCCCATGTCCAGATGGATTCACAGCAGAATTCTACAAGGCTTTCCAAACAGAAGTCACACCAATATTTTCAAAATCTTCAATGAAATTGAAAGAGAACGTTCACTACCAGACTTATTCTATGAAGCCAGTATAGCCCTCATCCCAAAACCAGGCAGGGACTCATCAACAAAACAGAACTATAGAACGATTTCCCTGATGAACATAGATGCAAAAATTCTCAACAAAATTCTGTCCAATCGACTTCAACAGGTCATCAAAAATATCATACACCATGTTCAAACTGGATCCATCCCAGGGATGCAAAGTTGGTTCAATACACGCAAGTCAATTAATGTAATCCACCACATCAACCAGAGCAAGGTAAAGAACCACATGGTTATATCTCTGGATGCAGAAAAGGCGTTCGATAAAATCCAGTACCCATTTATGATAAAAATCCTGGAGAAATTGGATTCCAAGGAACATTCCTGAATATAATAAAGGCAGTTTATTACAAACCAACAGCAAGCATAATTCTAAATGGTGTAAAGCCAAAGCCATTCCTTTGAAAATCAGGAGCAAGATTGAGATGTCTGCTCTCTCCCCTCCTCTTTAACATTCCTAGCCAGAGCAATTAGGCAAGAAGAAAACAAAAAGGGGATCCAAATAGGAAAAGATGAAGTTAAGCTTTCTCTCTTTGCAGATTACATGATCCTATACCTAACGAACACCATAGACTCTACTCCCTAGCTACTAGAGCAGATCCAAAACTTTGGCAAAGTTGCAGGATATAAAATAAACCCTCGAAAATCAACAGCCTTTCTATATGCTAATAACACGAAGACAGAGGCTGAAGTCAGGAAAGCAACTCCCTTTGCAATAGTCTCAAAAACATAAAATACCTAGAAATAACCTTAACCAAAGAAGTGAAAGACCTCTATGATTAGACTGTTTGGTGTAAGTGAACTGAACATCTCCGTGGGGGGGGGGGGGAAAGGAAAGGGGGAGGAGGGAGAGGGGTATGAGGGACAAGGTAACAAAACTGTACAAGAAATGTATCCAGTGCCTAAAATATGAAACTGTAACCTTTCTGTACATCACTTTGATAATAAAAATTTGAAAAAAAAAAAAAAGAACTAAGGAAATGGAAAAACCTCCCATGCTCCTCGATTGGGAAGATTAATATAGTCAAATGGCAATATTGCCAAAAGCTATCTACAAATTCCATGCAATACCCACTAATATCCCAACACCCATTTTTTAATGAAATTGAGGAAGCAATCCAGAAATTTATATGGAAAAATAAATGACCCCCCGACTAGCAAAAACAATCCTAAGCAGAAAGAACAATGCCGGAGGAATTACAATACCAAACTTCAAGCTGTATTATAAAGCTATAGCTATAAAAACAGCTTGGAATTGGCAATGGAACAGGCCTGAAGACCAATGGAACAGAATTGAAGATCCAGCAGTGAACACACAGAACTAAGCCCCCTTAATCTTTGATAGAGGAGCTAAAAAAATACGATGGAAGAAAGATAGCCTCTTTAACAAATGGTGATGGCAAAACTGGTTCAACACCCACAACAAAGCAAATTAGATCCTTATATATCATCCTGCACCAAAATCAATTCCCACATGGATCAAAGATCTTGAAATTATAACAGATACCTTGAAAGCACTAAAAGAAGTAGGAGAAACACTTGGGCTCCTTGGCACAGGACAGACCTTCCTTAACAAAGAGCCATAAATGCTACAAATCACAAAAAGGACGAGCAAATGGGATTGCATCAAATTGCTGAGCTTCTGCAGGGCAAAGGACATAGCTCACAAGATGAATGGAAAGCCTACAGATTGGGAAAAGATCTTTATCAGCCATACAATGAACAAAGACCTCATATCTAAAATATATGCAGAACTACAAAAAATTAAATTCCTCCAAAACAAAACCGCAAAGAACCAACAGCCCCCTCAACAAGTGGGCTAAAGACTTACAAAGAGACTTCTCTGATGAGGAAATGAGAATGGCCAAGAGTCATATGAAAAAGTGCTCTACATCTCTGGCCATAAAAGAAAGGCAAATCAAAACAACACTGAGATTCCATCTCACCCCAGTAAGAATGACCTATATCAAGAAAACTAACAATAATAAATGTTGGAGGGGATGTGGACAAAAGGGAACCCTACTTCATCGTTGGTGGGAATGTAAACTTGTTCAGCCACTCTAGCAAGTGGTATGGAGATTTCTCAGAAGGTAAACATAGAGCTCCCTTATGATCCAGCAGCCCCACATTTGGCATCTACCCAAAGACCACAGAGAAGAACACACAAAAGCCACCAGCACAACAATATTCATCACAGCACAATTTGGCATAGCTAAAATATGGATCCCACCCAGTAACGCTCAGTAGATGAATGGATCAGGAAAATGTTGGTACATATACACAATGGAATTTCATACCTCTGTCTCAAAGAATGACATTGCCGCATTTGTAAGGAAATGAAAGGACTTGGAAAAAATTATCCTAAGTGAAGTGAGCCAGACCCAAAGAAACATGGATTCTATGCTATGAATAGGATTCCCTATTCTCATAGGAATAGTTAGCTCAGGTTTAGGCTAGTCACAGCAGAGGATCACAAGAGCCCAACAGCAATACTCTTATGAACACATAAGATGAGGCTAAGTGAAACAACCTCCATTTTATGGAAACAACTGTTATATCACTGCTGTAATTACTTTCAACATGCCATGTGTAACTGTAGCTTCTACTGTTGATGATGCTCTTGTATCCCCTTCCTGCGGTTTGTACCTTCACTATCAGTTTATCTTATTTGAGTACTTTGGAAACTGTATATACTGGTATTAGAATTAGGAAAGTGAAAGGGAATACCAAAACCGAGAGATACAAGATAAAAAGACAAACGACTACAAAGGCAATGCTTTCAAAACTGTTTGGTGTAAGCCAAGTGAACAACTCTGGGGGGAGAGGGGCAGGGGGAGGGGAGGGTAAGTGAGGGAGGAGGTAACAAACAGTATAAGAAATGTATCCAATGCCCAACATATGCAACTGTAACCTCTCTGTACATCACTTTGACAATAAATAAGCAAAAAAATGTTTTTCCTATGAGGAAAACAATACAGTCTATGTTTCTTTAGGTCTGGCTCACTTCACATAGTAAATTTTTTTTGGAATAATTAGTACATGTTTAGGCTAGTCAAAGCCGAAGTCATAATAGCCCAATAGCTATGCCCTTATGGACACTTAAGATGATGCTAAGTGAAATGAGCTCCATGTTATGAAAACAAGTGGTATATCATTATTGTAATTATTTTCAACATGCGATATGAATCCGTACCCTTTTTATTTTCTCTCGTATTCCCTTCCTGTGGTTTTACCCCCACTATCACTGTATCTCATCTGAGCACCCTGCATACTGTATATACGTGTATTAGAGCTAGGAAGAGAAAGTAAATATCAAAATCAATAGACAAAGGATAAAAATACAAACAACTCCAAACACAATACTCACAAAACCATTTGGTGTAAACCAACCGTACAACTCGTGGGTGGAAGGGGAAGCAGGAGGGAAGAGGTAGGCATGTGGAGGGAGGAGGAGCTAACATATTTGACAAGAAATGTACTCACTGCATTATATATGAAACTGTAACCCCTCTGTACTTCACTTTGACAATAAAGGAGAAAAAAGACAATAAATATTTTTTAATGATTCTGAAACACCTAACATTTCTGAGAGTTATAACATATAATGCTTAAGATTCTCATGTTAAAAACTAACATTTAGAATCAACACTCTCTTTCTCTGGCAATAGGAAAACTACCAACACATACACTGTTTGTGAATAAAGGTAAACATTTCCCTCAAAGAACTGCTAATCACCATACATTTCCTTTCTTCCTTCCTGTTATTTACTTCAGCCATTCTCTGGCCATAATCTGAGTGAAACCAGCCAAAAGGTACAGACACTGAGGCAGGTAGGGACAGATAGCATGAACACACCAAGGTGGCTGAGGCCTGAGCTATTTTGGATACTATAACCTCAACATTAGGCACAGGTAGTGAGAGAGGAAGAGAGAGATCAGAGGAAAAGTAGAAGCCAAATGGCTGCTAGGTATAAAAATCTAGAGAAGTGTGGACTCAAGACAGTTGTCAGAAGCTGCAACACAAAAATGAATAAGATGTAAATTAGATGGGATGTTCAAGGAACTAACCAAACGAGAACATAAAACAAACTATGTCAAAGCTAGGACAGCGAAAAGAGTAGCGCAAAATTCGGGAGGTGGCAAACATGGCCTGCGTTTATTAAAAAAAAAATAAAATATGCTTCTCCACAAGCACAAACATCTCTCCAGCCTTCCTTCTCTCTCTACTCATAGAATAAGCATTCCCTCCTCTGCAGCTTTTGCTAGCAAGAGACACGTGATCTTTTTGTTAGATTATGAAACAAATACCAGTGATGAGCCAAAAACTTAAATATAGTAAAAGAGTTGGGACAGCACTGTGTTCACTCTGTGAGAAATATCCAACAGGAATGTGCAGTGTCTTTATTCAACAACATTTCTTTACTCGAATCACAAAGATTATGATTAAAGCATGTCTTTAACCCTCTCATATCTTGCTATCCTATTTACTCTTGTGTTAGACATTTACAATGACCACTCTTAGGAATCTAGAAAGTTCTGAGGAAGTACTGGCGGCGGGGGGGTGGTGCTTATCATTACTTCCCAAAGCATAAGGGTGAAAAACAGCAGCTCATCAAGTGGGGGCAAGGGGAGAGCGGGAGACAAATGAAGGGGAAGTGGGGAATTGTAGTCAAGAATTCATTGTACATACTACAAAAGTAAGAAAACGGAAGGGCTGGGCAGAGGAAGGAGGGGCAAGAATGTTGAAAGGGGTGAGGTGGGTTAAGATGGGCCATATTCATAAACTGCTTTGTCAAATGGCAACTCCTTTGCACAAATACTTAAAGATAGTTTTTGTAAGAACTCAGAAGCTCTTCCCTTCACAGTAGTAGGACAAATTATTAGTTCCTACGCACAGGGACTAGAGTCTTTCAGGTCAGTTGTGTTTTGGTGGGGTTTTGGTTTTTGAGCCAGCACTGAAAATTGAACTCAGAGACTGGGCTATGTCCCTTAGCTTTGTCACTCCATACTGGCCTGCTACCCCATGAGAAATAGCACAATTTCTGGTACTTTGGTGGTTCATGGAGGATGGATGTCATGGACTTCCCTGCCCAGGGCGGGTTTCAAAGCACAATCCTCCAAACTCATGAGGATCTGGGATTACAGGCCTGAGCCACAGGCTCCAGTTTCTAATGAGCTTTGGTCATCAAAAAAGTGGTAGTATAATTTTAAGGTTCACAGACATTAGTGCTACCTTTGGATCCTATGATATAAAGCCCCAAAGACCCGTCCTTTAAATAACTAATCAAATAAAAAATAAACAATTGTCTTATAATTAAATAATCATAAGACAGGGAAATAGAGACAAAATAATCATTAGTAATATAAACATAAAAATGGAAAAAAGCTTACCAAAGAGTTGATTCCTATATAGTTTAAGACTATAGGGAAAGTAAGCTGCAAGCCAGTGGCTGTAGCCAGTAATCCTAGCTATTCAGGAGGCTGAGATCTGAGGATCGAGGTTCTAACCCAGCCTGGACAGGAAAACTCTGTGAGACTCTTCTCTTCAATTAACCACCAAAAAGCTGGAAGTAGAGCTATTGCTCAAGTGACAGAGTGCTAGCCTTAAGCAAAAAAAGCTCAGGGACTGTGTCCAAGCCTGAGTTCAAACCCCGGGAACAGCAAAAATATAGGTAGGTAGGTAGGTAGGTAGGTAGATAGATAGATAGATAGATAGATAGATAGATAGATAGAGTTTGTGTTGCAATGGAAAACCATGCATTCTACATCACTCTCTTCCTAATTCATTCCACTACTATGTAACAGGATAAATAGCAGAGAATAGCAAAGGAAAATAAATATTTGTTAATTGGCGATGTCTTTCTTGCTATAGTCATATAGTTTCTTTCGAAGTGCAATTGGCTTCTCTTTCTCACTTGGAAAAGTCCACTTTGACTCTATTTACATATTCCATTTCAATTACTTCTGAACTAAAGAAACAATAAAACCACTGTTTCAGTCTTAAAATTCTTCTTTGAACCATTATGGAATCATAATAGTTACTTCTTTGGTAATTAAAGTAACACATAGTCACTTGGCCTCTGTATACTTCCATGCCATCATGACTGGTCATGATTTCACTTAAGAAAATGATCCCTTAATAGAAACAACATGTCACTTTATGGGACGTGGGAGGTGTTTTGCTATGGGTCATGAACATCCCTCTGCTCCACAATAGATTGAATACTAAGTGCAGGCCCTGGAAAGGCAGGGCCCTGCCACCTGAGTCCCATATGCGTAAGTTCCAAGCTGAGGGAAAGTCAGGTCAAACAACACCAATGCAATGGAAGGAAACCAGAGTTTAGATTCCTGCTACAGAATTGCAAAGCAGAGTACAGGAGAGGGGCCTGACTAGAATGAGGGTTGTTTGGGAGAGTGCACCTTCTAGTTTGTTCTTCTATACATGGATGGCCACAACATGAAGCCCACTGGGGTAATGTGTGCTCCATGAAAGCCTGGTGGAGTCACATTTCTACATCTACTCTTAAGTTTCCTGTATTTACTCTTGAGTTTCAACCATTCTTAATCTTCTCATCATATCCCATAAATGTGAAAGCAGTGTGAAGCTTTAAAATGCTAGTTGCACATGATTACAATTAAACAATGTGGAGACTCCTAAGAAATGGGAAATGATGAGGAAGGGATACATGATGCGTGTAGGAATTCTTTGTGACTGATTATAAAATTCTTTTTCTGGGATTTCTGCTTCAAGACTGATGGTAGAAGCAAAGGTTTTCCTGCTTTAAAAAAAAGGTGTAAAAGAATAAAATGTCCTAGACTTCTTAATCCAAAGATACCTTGTGTTATAACAATTAGACATTTTCATATTCATAAAATGGTAACATAAATTTTATTACCACACCAGCATTTCATTTATTCCTAGCCTGATTTCCAGACTAATCTCAACATTCAAGAAAATATCTCAAAAGTAGCTGAAATTTAGGGCATTGAATAACATTGCACAGAAGAAAAGCATATACAAGAACATAAAAAGCTATGGTTTCTTCACTGATGTAATTTCACAATGTTAGAGTTTTTCTTTTATTAAAAACTACCAGTTGCAAAGACATGACTGGAAAGTTCAGGCACATGGGTCCGCCTTCCTGCCTCAGGTCCTGGGCAACTACCAGACAATCTGCAGGGTTATGAGATAAAGTCACGAATACAGTGTGTTTGGCTAAATATTTTTAATAGATTATAATACCTCTGTTTGGCTCAAATAAATTATCCAGCCTTATTTGGTCCACTTTCCCATTTCATGGTTGGCTGATCATTGAATTCTCTCAGAAAGCAAAGCAATGAAGAAAAGGGGAAAAAAGAAGAAAGATGAAAAAAGGAGGAGGAAGGGGAAAAAAGAAGAAAGGTGAAAAAAGGAGGAGGAAGGAAGGAAGGGGGCCTGAGGAGGAGGACAGAGGACAGAGGAGCAAAATTCAGGAAGTCGGGAAGTCAGGTACTGGTGGCCTATGCCTACAATCCTAGCTATTCAGAAATGAGATCTGAGGATCACAGTTCAAAGCAAGCCTGGGCAGGAAAAGTCTACAAGACACTAAGCTCCAACCACCAGATAGTTCAGAGTAGAGCTGAGTGCCAGCCTTGAGCAAAAGATACTCAGTGCCCAGGCCCTGAGTTCAAGCCCCAGGTCTGTCAAAACAAAAAGTCATTTTTATGTTCCAGACTTCCTTGAAGCCCATAGTTTGAAACGATATACGGAAGGGAAAACTATCACTCAACAAAGCTCAATAGCTTGTAGAGCTGCTGTGTCATTCTATTGCATGTCCTACCAGACACGTATAAAATGTGCTTTGCTTGGCCAAAGAGCTATCCACAACTCCCTGCTCAAACACCTGATGACAGTGGACATTCATTTCAATGGGAACAAGATAGTCTTTCAATTTTCCTTCTGTTGTACTCGTTACAATGTGGCCAGATTTACACTCTCTCTGTGAAATGCATTGGACTTCTCAGTCAATATTGGCTACAATATTAGTAATTTCTCAAGATCTTGCCTGTCATTTAAATGCAGACACAAAACTCACAGTCTCCTCCTGGATTCCATTTCAGTTTCAACATAGAACCATCATCATTTTACCAAAGACCAACTTTCTTACAGCATAGTTTCTATAAATAATGCACAAATAAATACTCTGCATATGCAAATTCAACCAATTACAGATTGTACATCTTTAAGGGAAAAGCAGTGCATCTGTACTAAAACACATTCACACTGTTTTCTTGTCATAATGCCCTATAATATGGTATAAAATCTAGTTACACATTATTTCAATTATATTACTTACTGTAAGCAATCTAGAGAAGACAAAGTATATGAAGGATGTTTGTAGTTTATATGCAAATATTATACTGTTTTATATCAAAAGAACTTCATTAGCCACATGGGTTGTAGAGCCAACCCACTTCAGATACTAAGGGACATTGTAATTTGGGGGAAAGTTATGTTGCAGATACTATTTGGCCAGCTAAACATTAACTGCTCAACAAAACTCTAGTGTTAACAATAACTATATTAAAAAGTTAATGGCAGCAGCAACTTGTTGACAAGACTCTATGTGCGTATGTGTGAAGAATAAAAGCTCAAAGGAGCAAGGTGCCAGTGGCTCATGTCTGTAATCCTCAAGAGAATGATTTCTGAGAATCAAGGTTCAAAGAAAGCATGCACCAGAAAGTCTCTTATCTACAATTAATCACCAAAAAATCAGGAAACAGAGCTGTGGTTCAAGTGGTAGACCACTATCCTTGAGTGCAAAGGCTAAGGGATAGCACTCAGGACCTGTGTACAAGCCCTGGTGCAGGCACCAAAAAGTAAAAAAGCACAAAGAAAAATGAAAAAATGCACAGAAACATGTCAAAAACTGGGATGACTTAAAGGCTTTAAAAAAATCTCAGACTTTAAGGCAGACGGATGGGGTGAGAGATGTTGATGTTTGTGATGTATATCACAGTGGGTTACATTGTGCATTTCCCCAACTTTCTAGTGCTAACAGATTAAGGAATATGTTCCTCACTTTCAGTGAGGAACATTGAGCTCTTTTGGAAGAAAAGGGAGAAGGAAGAGGAGGAAAAGAGGTGAGAAGAGTGGGAGAAGAGGCGAGAGGAACCGATAACAAAGAAGACTATCTAGACATATATTCTGACTCCCAGTTATACCATAATGTACAAGCCAGAGCTTGCTACAATTTACTCAATTAGAGTAAATATGATCAGTGTATTTTATAACGTGTGAATATATTTTAAATACAAGAATTAAAGCTTCATGTCCATAATGAAGTCCAGAAGGCCTATAAATTGAAATTATAATTTTTTTTTTTACATTTTAGGTGTCAAAGCCTATAAGTATGCCCTTATAACAAAAACTGCATGAATCTAGTGATCAATGTAAGGAACACATTATGAAGGGAAATGAATACATTTCAACTACCATTCGTGAAGAGAATAAGGCCTTCAACTGAAGAGGCAGTGACATCTCTGGATGCAATGACGTCAGAAGTGTCATCGTAATTCCAAATTATCCTGTACTCATAGAAATTCCAAATTTTGAGGGGAAGAAGTTCCACAGTAAGTTGAATGACAGTATTAATTCCACTTATTCTAGCTGTTGGAATACTAGCCCAAAGTTCATGGCTGTGGCTGTATCTACTATACACAAGGGCAACATTGACTGCATTTCAGGTATCTTAGAGCTGATGGGTTGGAGAAACTATTTGCTTTCTCTACTGATTTTGTCCATCACCAAAGAAGACAAGGGATAGCTCGCAATTCAATTGGGAAGAAACTGGTGGAGCAGTGAACTCCTATTTAGCTCAGTTCCTCCTATCTCCACGTAAGAATCACCATTGTTAACACAAATTGGGGAGGGATGGGGGCATTGTGAAATTCCATGGCACTTTAAACCACCCCACCAAACTTCACCCATCTTGGCAAGCCAGGTTAGGTAGCAATGCTTCTAGGTGTAGCCAGTCATATCCTGGGTTTCAGGTTTCAGCCTGCAGCTCAGAGTCATCCATAAACAGTTTTCACATTCTCCACTTCCACCAAACCACCCCAGAAAGTCTCTAACATGGTAAGGAGGGCACCCAAACAATTTTTCATGATAGGTCTTGGATGGCTTCCATTTTGGTCATGTCACAGTGTTGATTTTACACCCTTACAAAGCAATCAGAAGCAGAGCAGACTGTGGCCTTGAAAGAATGCTTGCTCCCACACATCGAATAAGGTACAGTGAATTGAAATTCCATATAGTATTGGTATCCTTTTACATAATTACCAACGGAATTACTACAGTGAGAAAGGGAAAGGAAGCCAGACATCGTGGCACACTTCTGTTTCCCAGATACTGGGGAACAGAGGTAGGGAGGAGCACAGTCTTGAGACCACCTGATCAAATGAAAAGCAGGGGAGGGAGGGGAGGAGGAGTTAAAGGGGAAGAAGAGTGAAAAGGGCAGAGGAAAAGGGAGAAAGGTGGAAGAGATAGAGGAAGGGGAGGGCTGGCCAGCCCAAAAGACTATCCAAAGATAACTCAAAAGCCAAAAAAAAAAAAAAAAAGGAACTGGAGGAGTGGTTTAAATGAAGCAAGGAAAAGGCCTCAAATTCCAAGCCAAGCATCACAGAGCAAGAATTGGAAGTATTAGCTTCTTCATTTGTAAACAAGGCAGACAAAAGAGAACAAGAACACCCCTTCAAAAGGCAACTTGTCCTTGTCCACTCTCAGCAGAAAAGTCACTGAGCATGTCATGTCCAGCCTGTTGGATTCATTAGGCCTCAGAAAGACTTACTGGGGACATTCGTGGGGGCACCCTCATCACTGTGCCCTGTTCTGTGTCACAGGAAGTGGAGAATATCTGCCATTTTCATTTCCATAACATTCACCATCTCAAGTTGCTTATTCAAGTTTCTTAAGGTAAAACTGTTTCTGTTCTCTATATCATTGAAAATGTATACAGCAAGACATGGAGTTTTATATGCTCAAATCCACTGGATTAGCAAAGGAACACAAAGGCTCTGACACCAGGGGGAAGAATGCTCTATCTCAAAGCAAGCGTGACCATTTACGTCCATCACCATACTGGGGCGACCTCAATCCATCACCAGGATCTGTACTGCTCCCACTTGGGAATGAGGGGTACTTGCGCTTGTTGGCATTTACTCCCATTTTGTAAATAGTCATTTCATAAGTATAGAGGATACCTTAAGAAGTATCTACTTTCTGTGTATGCTCATACTAGGGCTTGAACTCAGGGCCTGGGCAATGCCCCTTAACTTTTTTGCTCAAGGCTGGCTTTCTATCACTTGAGCCACAGCTCTACTTTGGCTTTTTGGTGGCTATTGAAGGTGAGAGACTCATGGAAATTCCTGCCTAGGCTGGCTTTGAATCTCAACCTTCAGATTGCAATCTCCTAAGAAGCTAGAATTATAACTGAGCCACCACCAGATGGCTTCTAGTCTCACTTTTTACCTGTAGCTGTTAAACACTCCACACAGAAGTTCTCAACTTTAATCTCACTATTCATAGAATAGAATAGACTATCATCATATAGAACAGGCTGTCCATTCTATATTAAAAATCATGTTTAGAAAGTGGCTCAGGTGGTAGAGCTGAAGAGCTCAGGGACAGAGCCCAGGCCCAGAGTTCAAGCCCCATGACCAAGAAAAAAAATATCATGTTTCTTTCATTTGGAATATCAGCAGATCAGCTACCAGTGTACCTTTATCTACCTATCCATCAATTCTTAGAAATTCAAAAGGCAACCAACAAACTTTGTATCCATTCCTACAGATTTTCTCAGGAGCCATATTTTCTTCTATTATGAATTTCTGAAACATAAGTATAGTTTTCTTTCTCTACCACCAAACCATTTAACCAACTTCCCATATTGTAAACATTTCATAGATTTAGGTTATATGCTCCAAAATGTACGCCTCTTGATTTTGCTTATCCCACATGGAAAGTCCGTTTCAAATTAACATTTGGTGTCATCTTCATGGAACTAGAAACTCCATGAGGATACAGGGCAAGTCTGCCTTATTTGCTCCCCCCCCAAAATAATCCCAAAATCTGGTACTGTTTAGAGTTTATGCTAGGTAGAGAATTGACTAAGATGCTAAGTCGTTATTGCCCAGCTCTTACTTACAATGATATGACCAGTTTGTAAAAAGCCATATGTGGAAATGATTTGCACAAGATTGTGTAACATGTTAATGAAAAAGCCAAGGTGGCTTTCTTCATTTCCTATTCTACATGGATGACACCACAGAGGTTCTTATACCTGTTTGCATTTCCTTAGCCTCAGGTCCTCAGCTCCTCCCACTAGCCCCCAGATCCACCCATACCTAATGAGCCACTCCTACTCACTACCTATCTACTTCCCCTTTACCCCCAGAGAGAGAAGCTGCCACCTGGATAAGGTGCAGACACCATGTAGCTCCCTCTCCCATGGGAACTATGGCCCCACTTATAAACCTCCTTTTGAACCTTTTCTCCTGTCTGTGATGATCTCTGCATGGTCCTCTGGGATGGCTGGGACATATCTTTTCAACACCTAATAGGCTGAGGAGGCCAATGGTACTGATGAATGAGTTCTTATCACTTGAATGGTGTATCCATTCCCATCGTTCTTCATTGGCTGGACAGAGAAACCTTTATGTAAATATGCCTGCTTTATGCATACTTCATGGAAGATCCACAGAACACAACCTGAAGTAGAATTCTGTAGCCATAGTGACGAGCCAAGTTACTCTCTTAGAGACAGTCAGGTATGACAGGGATCAAGCCACAAATAGCAGCTGTTATTTCCTTGTCTCTGCCATTGCTAACGCAAATCTGCTAAACATAGCTTTGATGAATTATTTGGGGTTCTTAAAAGAAAATTTTCTTTTGGTTTTCTAGAGCGTCTCTTGATCTTACAAAAAAGGTAAATATGCCTTTCTACTGAGGACAAAGATGATATAATAATGACTGTCCAATTTTATGTTATAAATATCACTGTATAAATAAATCTGATTTGAATAGGTCTACGAGTCAGATGGAGAAGACACTCATTTTGGTAAACATCTCATATTGAAGCTGTAAAGACACTCTTTACTAAGTCCATGCCCAATAAATCCAAGTCTTTCTACCCGGTATGCTTCGGTCTAAATGGTCTGTTTCCCCTGTCATTTTGGTGAACACTTTCGAGACAAAACTAGGTATCATGAAAACCCCAAATTCCACTGCTACAACACCAAGAGATACTGACAGGCAAGATTATCTTTATAAATGACCTACAGATGTTTAACTAACCGCCATGTACATTAGCTTTAGGTTCTGAGCAACTTTTGCAACATTTCCCACTTGTTCCTCTGTGGAGCAGAGGAAGGAATGTAAGAAAAAGACTAATGAACTGTGGGTGCAGCTTTAGTGGTAAGAGAATTTGCCTAGTCTTTCTGAGAAACTTACAAAAAAAAAACCAACACAAAAAAAACAGAAGTATTATTTAAGCTCTAAACACTAATATGCCAAACAATTTACATAAATCGTACAATGGAGAAGGAATTTCTACTCTTTTTTTTTCCTGGTGAAAAAATGAAGTGCATTCATTTGATCACAGTCACACCATTATTTAGTATCAGATCTAAGATTGCAGTCTAGATATATCCAGCTCATTCTGGATTCCTTATTAGGCTTCTAGCTCTGGAGTCCCTCTGCCCAGGGGACAAATCCTAAGATTGCTAGCACTTAAAACTGTCCTAGTTATAGAAAGTAAATCACAAAGAGCCTCTCCTACTGTGAGAAGCCATTCAATAAATCGTCCTCAAAGCCTTCCCACAGAGGCTACCTGGGAAAACCCCAGTAAGACCTGAGTTCTAGCAGAAGCCATCAGTGAGTACAAACAACACAAATTTGCTTCTTTGCTACCGACCCTTGGCTCTGAGACTCAGCCTGTCATCAAGAGTGTCAACTT
Source organism: Perognathus longimembris pacificus (assembly GCF_023159225.1). Taxonomy (NCBI): domain Eukaryota; kingdom Metazoa; phylum Chordata; class Mammalia; order Rodentia; family Heteromyidae; genus Perognathus; species Perognathus longimembris. The sequence continues at coordinate 43,572 of NW_025960087.1, read as the reverse complement.
CAATGGATGGGCATGTGTCCACAGGAACTGAGTTGAGGTCACACTTGTCTCACTCTGTCCTGCAAACAGATGTCTGGGTGACAAGTCTTAGTCACACATGGCGAACAGAGGTTCCAGCCAAATCAGGTGGGAAGTGCCATATCTTCTTTCTAAGCCCTTTTGGCCAGCCAGCTCATTCCCTAAGATAATCCTGCATCAGCTGGTTTTCTCCAGAATCTTTTAACACAAAGCCTGCGTTTGGGTGATGTCTTGTTATTGGACAAGCAGAACTGAGTTTATTTCTGTAACTCACCAAAAACCCCATCTGGTTCTGTGTGTTTGAATGTGCCCCTTCAGAGTTCCCTCCCAAGGAGCCAGGTAAAAACTGATGTAATGCAGAGTTCTAGTGGTGGCAAGAAGGAAAGCAGGTGATAGAGCAACCAATAAACAACAACCCAAGAGAATTGCTGTTTATTATTCATTTATCACATTAAGATGGAAAAACAGGGCTGGGAATATGGCCTAGTGGCAAGAAGCTCTCTGTTCGATTCCCCAGCACCACATATATGGAAAACGGCCAGAAGGGGCGCTGTGGCTCAGGTGGCAGAGTTCTAGCATTGAGCGGGAAGAAGCCAGGGACAGTGCTCAGGCCCTGAGTCCAAGGCCCAGGACTGACCCCAAAAAAAGCAAGATGGAAAAACAAAGTCTGTAATAATCATCCCAGGGAATATACAGCAAACTCTTAAGGATAATAGCTTTCTCCCAGATGACAAGAGTTCAATCACTGGCCTACATGAAGCATCATAAAAACAATAGTATCTCCTCTGGAAATAGACCTCAGTGTGGTCACTTTTCAACATATTACCAAGTTTGTTATGAATCTTCCATATTAAATTTAAGCTCCCCACATACACACAGCCCGTGTACTGGATTTTTTTGTATATTCAAAAGATGCTCTTTCCTGCCAGGTGTGATTTGTGAAGTCCTATACCTACCCTACCCACTGTCGGGGAAATTAACATCATCTCTATGGGGCAGGGGCAGCTGTGATTTCATTCCTGTCCTGGAAAAGTTCTTCCCTTGAATATCTTACTTCTGAGGTCTTTCTCAACTACTCAGGATGAAACACACAATGTCAAACATCCACGCTTTGTCTTCTCATCAAAAGCCTTCACTGAAAAAATAATATATCTCAAAGATGGTCAAATACAAATACTAAATACAAATACTAAAAGCTTTTATGCTGTATAACCTGAAAATTGAAAAGTCTAAACTGTGCCTGAACTAGTTATCATGAGACAAAAACCAACCGCAAACTATAAGAAATTACAGGCAGTAGTCCTTTTTATCCCCAGTCCCGGGGCTTGGACTCAGGGTCTTGGGTGCTATCCCTGAGCCTCTCTGTGCTCAAGGCTAGCGTTCTACCACTTGAGCCACAGTGCCTTTTCCAGCTTTTTCTTAGTTTGTTGGAGATAAGAGTCTCATAGACTTTGCTGACTAGGCTGGCTTTGAACTGCAATTCTCAGATCTCCACCTACTGAGTAGCCAGGATTACAGGCGTGAGCCAGCAGTGAACAGCAGCCGCAAAGTTTTTCACAGTCACCTGCAGCTTAATCATAACTGGGGCGTGTTCTAAGGGCTGTGCTGTTGCCATCCCACTGCTGAGCAAACATCACACAGCTCACTCACACAAACTAAGCTGGCTATGACATCACTAGGTTACACAATCTTAGGGGTCCACTGTTATATTTGTGACCTGTCTTGGGTTGAAGTGTCATTATGAAGCACATGACTACATTGAAATGAGCTCTTCCATATGAGAGAAAAAGACTCATTTTCCATGCATAAGGATGAAAGAAACTAGAATGTTCATAAATACATTCACCATGTTTATCTAAAGAACTTCTTGAGATTCATGGGAGTTTTGATGCCTTATATAACATTGGATCCACTAAATGCCTTCCCCTGGCCATATTCCAAGAGCTTTTAAATTGTTAGGTCTACAGACAACAACCAAGGCTCAGAAGTCTCTGAATGAAGATTTAATGATTCGGGGGTGGGGGGTGGGGGTGCTCATTCACTACCCTTTCGTCTCTATCCTTCTAATACACACTGTCACTATGGTTTCTTATAACTACACAGAAAAATGGACAACATGGAAGAATATTTCTGGCAAGGTACTGAGAACAAAATAAAGAACTAATTTCCTTTAGTCTTCATTTTTACCTACAGGTCAGATCACTTGCGAATATAATAACCACAAAAAACTCTGCACTAATATAACATTAGACACCAGGGCTTCACAGCTATTCAGACCAGGTTCACCACGAACACTGAAGTTATTTAATAAAATTGAAGATGACTTTTCAATCCAGGATACTATGAAATTTGTATATCCCCTTGCCAATATTTTTCATGGTGATTAGCTCTTTTTTTTCCCCTCACAGACACTGGTATGCTGCTTAAAATAATATTTGTGGCTTTACTCACCATCTGTCAAAGGGAGACATGTTGATTTTCTTAAAGCAAGTTGGGTCTGCATTCTTTCTCTGTTACTGTTACAGGTAGACCTGACAGGCATATGATCGTTTGTTTGCAAATGCTCTCCCCTAGATGGAACCTAGTTAAGTTTCATTTCTTACCTGCTGGAAAGTTGCACTCAGAAGGTGTTTCTCTTGTGATTCTCAGTTTAGCCATGTGTTCGTAGGATTCCTGTAGGAAAAGAAGATATATTAAGAGCTAGCAGTAGTATCCCAGTTCTGTGAGTTCTTCAGGGACTCTTCCTCTGTGGCTGTTAATAATGTTTGATAGCCTGCACAAACAGCATTTATGTAAGTGCATGGATCTTAGCCAATGCTAACAGTACTCAAGACATAATTTTGTTTTTAATTTAAAAATCAATTTAACATTGACATAGATTGAAAGATTTGGGGAATACCTTTCTTCATTATTCAACTATCCCCACCCTCTCCCTGCACAGCCAAGGCAAAACTCCGGCACTAACAATGCAGCTCATGGCAATGTGTGTCCTATCAATAACAGCCAATGTTGTAGACATACTTTATCACATTCGGGCTGCAACTACTGCATCTCTCCACTGGCAGAAAAACTACCCTCTCCCTACTGGAGTCTAAGTCATCTTTAAAGGAATCCCTTTCAATTCTCCATTCATCAATATCTGAGCACAACCTCTGTTAACTCTCCCCCTCCAAAAAAACAAAGGAAAACTTTTTTTTTCCAATTTTTAAAACATTTAATATGAAAAGAATTCCGAGTTAAATGAATTTTTAAATCTATGGGCTTATTTCTCTTTTAAGAGTGCTTACCATTCTCTATTGATAAGGCCTAACCTTATCAAAAGAAAAACAGATGTGAGCATTACAATGAATATTCTCCATACAACTGAGAATGCTGACAGCCCAGACTCCACAAAACTAAACAGCCGGGCAAAGCCCCTACTGCCATTGCAACATGCAATCCTTAAGGAAGACAGAGGGAAGATCCTCCACAAAGACTTGGAGAGAAACCAAGGAAGGGACTTGAATAAATAGATACCACAGAGGCTCACACATCCCAAATCAACTGTATAACCAGTAAGGGTGGATCCTGTAGACTGACTGAACCTGTGCAAAATTCTATCCACATGCAACTCCCCCTCGAGCAAGGCCCAGCCTCACACACCTGACTATGGTCTTCAGCTGATCTGCCTTCTCCGGCAGCAGGGGAACGGAGGGTGCCCTTTTAGCAGATTCCAGGGTGAGGATCCTCGCCTGAAGGTCGTTGGTTTTCACCCCAAGTTACAGACACGAAATCATGGCCACCCCGGAGAGGAGGGTGGCCAGGTGGTGCACGGGGGCATGGCACAGGTGCAATGCTGCCTGGAAGGGCTGGGTTCTTCAGATCCAGCCTTTCACCCTGCTCCCTTCCCCACAGGCTTCTTCACCAGCATGGTAAGGGGGGGGTCCTCTGGCCACCTTCTACCTCCTGCCAAGACAACTGGCCAGAGGAGTAGCGACAAGTCCTCCAAAGTTCAGTCCTGGCGGCAGCACAAGTAGTTGGCAGAGTAGGTGCCAGGCAGGCGCGGTGAGGGACCTGTATTGGGCTCAGCACGGGGACCCGCAGGCAAGGACCATCCTCAGCCTGTGGCTCTCCTCCCAGCTGGGAGCAAAACAAACAAAAATAAATAATGCTCTCCTCTGCACTCCTCTGAGCTCCTCTGCTCTCCTCTGCTCTCCTCCTCCTCTGCTCTCCGCCTCCTTTGCTCTCTTCCTCCTCTGCTCTCCTCCTCCTCTGCTCTCTTCCTCCTCAATTGGATGATAAACTTGGCTTCAGGTGTGTTAGGGAGATAGAAGCGTAAAGGTAGAAGAGGGAAATGGGTTTCAAATGTACCCTAAGTGCATCAAGTATTGAAAATGAGTACTTCATTTATGGCTCTGCAACAATCTAACATGTCCTCAGACCCTTTTGGTGCCAATAAGATAGAGGAGAGTTGTGTGACAGATCTCTGGTCTTGCAGGCTTTAGGTTGTAATAGAAAGGAGAACTAGATGGTTCTGAATGTTTATTCAAGGTCCATCCACCCACTTCCTCACTTTCAGCCCTCCCATTATGTTCTTAAGCTTCAAGGAAATAAGTGTTTCTGTTCTCTCACCCGATCCACTCCATTCCCCCATGTACGGTCCAGTGCCAGGTGCTAGCAAGATCAACAGGGAGCAAGGTGTGGGTACTGTTCATTGGGAGCTGCAGGCTTGCTGTGTTGGCTGGTCCCTCTGGAAGGAATGCTGGTGGCTCCCCTACCCTCTCCTCCTCGTGGGAGAGACCCCCATGACCTGTGTTTGCATTTGCCTCTGTGCTTATATAGCCTCTGTATTTACACCTGACCATGCTAGGGCAAATAGGCTTCCCCTAGTTCTTAAGCAATGAGCCAGAGCTGTCCAGTCAACGGTGGTTTGGCAGCATTATGCTGCCTTTAGCCATTTGGGAACCCTATGAAATTGGTCATGGCCCCTTCCAGGATGTGCAGCCTACCAGAGTACACAGGCGTGAGGCAGAAATAGCAGGGCCTCCTCTTGAGCACAGACCCCTCTCCTCCCGCCTTGTTCCTTTGCTGGGGCTGGCAAGCCTCATAGGCAGGGTGGCCCCGACGAGCTAGGATGGCCAGCCAATGACAGGTAAGATCCTTCAGGGGGGGACGACCTAAGACAGGCGCTTTCTCAAGTAGGACATCCACCAGCTTATTAAACAGAAAAGGAGGAGATGTGGGGCGCACCGCCTGGCCCCGACTGTGCACGCCCTGGAGTTGTGTGACTGTTGCACCGCCTCCGGGGAGAGGGATCCTGGCTGACCCCGCCTGCCTTCAGGGTCCGGAACTGGAAGGCAGCTCTAGGCAGTAACCTGGGGTGGTCCTGCTGGTAGTGACATAGTCTCAGGCCGCCCCTTAGGGAGGTCCCATGGCCTTCCACCCTTGACGGACAGCTCCGACCGCCAATCGTAGCCCCTGACTAGGTATGTTACACCCCTCCTCTTCCTGCTGCCATTGCCCATACTTAAGATGGGGTTCGCGCCAATAAACAGAGAGCGGTCTTGAACTCTGCCCAAGTCGACTGACCATGTAACTGTGGCATAAAGGTTGGGTTGGGCTGCGTGCGGGCGACTTGCTGCTTATTACCTATTCTGGGTTCACCCTCGGCGGGGAGGGGCGCGCCTCCTTGCCTCTCCTGCTGGTCAGGAGAGCGCCCGGGGTGCAGGGCCCCCTGCATCTGTCCATCCATCTGTCTGTCTATGTGTCTGTCTCCCTGTCCATCTGTCTGTCCATCTCTTGTGCGTCTGTCTGTCTCCCTGTCTGTCTCTATGTTGTCCTGTCTGTCCGTCTGTCTGTGTGTCTGCGCCTCTCTCCGTCTGTGTGTCCGCCCGTCCCTCCTTTTCCGTCTCCCAATCCACATGTCCGTCCCTCTGTCCGCCCCTCCATTCCTCCGACTGGACTGTGTCTCTCTGTCTGGGAGACGCACCCAGCACCACCCAAGGAGGATTCAGCACCCAGCACCACCACCCAAGGAGGACTCAGCACTCAATACCACCACCCAGGAGGCCTCAGCACACAATACCACCACCCAGGAGGACTCAGCACCCAGCACCACCACCCAAGGAGGACTCAGGTCTGTCTGTCTGTCTGTCTGTCTGTGCATGGCACCCGCACCCCCGAGGCCCCAAGGCCTGTCCTCACCGGGGTGCCGCCTTGGCTTCCCCATCCCCGAGAAAGGAGAATGAGATGCCCAGGAGCCAGGAAACCCCCAGGAGAAGCGAGAAAGGGGAAGCGGCATCCACTCCCCGTCCGGAGCCCAGAAACGTCGGGGCCCAGCCGCCCCAAGCTCCCCAGAACACCCACCCGGGGGTCCACACCTGACAGCCCAAACCCCCGGAACCAAGACGGGCACCCTGGCTGCCCCACACCCGACCCGATGTGCCAATGGCCTGCAGTGAGTGTGAAAGCCCCCGGGGCCACCAGGGAGGAGAGGGAGGGGGAAGGAGAGAGGGATGAGATCAAGCACCCATCCCCCAACCACCCACGCAACACCCACCCACCCACCCATCCATCCACCCACCCATCCACCCACCCACCCATCCATCCACCCACCCACCCATCCATCCAACCACCCACCCACCCAACCATCCACCCACCCATCTACCCACCCATCATTCATCCACCCACCCATCCACCCATCCACCCACCCATAGATCCACCCACCCATCCACCCCCCCACCGATCAATCCACCCACTCTTCCACCCATCCACCCAATCATCCACCCACCCACCCACCCACCCATCCCCATTGCTCTCTCCACAGTGCTCTCCAGGTCCAGGCCTCCTGCCCTGATCCTCCCCTGGTCTGCAGCCTCCATCTTCCTCCCCCTCCTCCTCCTCCTCCTCCTCCTCCTCGTCCTCATGGCTGAAGCTCATCCGGGTAACTCACCTCCTTTCTGGTTCCTCCATCAGCCCAAGGGAGGATTCGAACACAGTACCCTTGTATGGATGATCCTGACTTCTCACCTTTGTTCCTCGTGACCCCCCCAACCCAACCAGAGACTCCCACACCATCTTCTGGAAGCTTCCCCGCGTCCTCCTGACCCCTGAGACCCCCCCAACAATGGGCCCTGCGACCCCTGACCCTGTACCTGACCTGGGCCTGACCTTCGACTCCAGGAGCCACAGGCTAAGCTTGCACTGTGTGGCCACCACCACAGAGGCCCGGTGCATCGTTGTGAACCCGAACAAGGGGTCGGTCACACTGCTGGACAGTTGGGGCAATCGAGGCACGACGGAGACACCAGGCCCCCATCCTGAGAGGCCAATGGTGGGGGCTGTGGGGTAAACTGAGGCAGGGGTGGGCTGGCCCACATTCCCTGGTGTTCCGGGGGCTAAGTTGAGGCATGGATGGACGAATGGATCTCCCAGGTGTTCCGGTTTATGTCAAGGCACCGACCCCCCCGCTCTCCAAGGTCCCCGTCGGACAATGTAGCTGCGAATTCTGGGATCTCCTGTGGTACCAGGGAGTCGAGTTCGAGGTTACACTCACTGTGGCCAGGAGGCCCCTGACCAAAGGCCTGGGGTTCAAAAACCCGGGTGAGGTCCTGAGGTTCCGGGTGGGGGGGGGATCGAGGGTCAGGGGTCACAGGTCATATGTTGAAGGTTCAGGGGTCATTGGGTTGAAAGTTCAGGAATCATGGGGTTGAACTGGTCAGGGGTCATGGGTTGACGGGTCAGGGGACATGGGGTTGAAGGGTCAGGGGTTTTGGGGTTGAAGGGTCAGAGGTCGTGGGGTTGAAGGGTCAGGGGTAAGTCTCCCCACAGGCCCTCCACCCTCCACCCCCCCCCCCGCCATGTCGTTTCCCCAGGCCTTGTGTGTTATGTCTTCGAGGCCCAGGCCCTGAACTGCTCATGGGCACTGGGGCCGCAGGCACCGCGCGGGACACAGTATTCCTTCAGGATCCGGACTCCAGGTGGGGCCACCCCTGCCGGTTTCAATGCCCCCTCCGCACCATTGTCGGTTTCTAATGTTCCCCGCTCATCCCGCCATTGTCAGTTTCTAACGCCTCTCTTTGGCATTGTCAGTTTGTAATGCCACCTCTGTTGGCCATTGTCGGTTTCTAATGTCCCCACCTTCGGCCATTGTGAGTTTCTAATGCCCCACCACTCCCTAGGACCGGCCTGTACCATGAATGCTGGCCGACATGTGCCAGTCCGGCCTCCAGGTGGGCTGCATCCTCCCCGATCTTGCTGGCCTCTGGGCCCAGACCTACGCCCTGGTCACCGGCTTGAGCCCCGCTGGCCCCGTCCACTTCCTGGACGCCTGGCTCTATGCCCGTGAAATTGGTGAGGGTGGTTTCCAGTACCCCCTGGACCACCCAGGGCAGTTTCAAGTATCCCAGAGACCACCAAGGGCAGTTTAAAGTGTCCCCAAGAACACCGAGGGCGGATTTGTGTCCTCGAGACCACCGAGAGTGGTTTCAAGTATCCCCACGAGCACTTTGGTGCATGGAGGGCAGTTTCAGGTATCCCCAAGACCACCTAGGGCGATTTCAAGGGTTCCCCATGACCCCCAAAAGCAGCTTCAAGTTTTCCCAGGACCATCCAGGGCGGTTTTAAGTGTCCCCGAGACCGCTGAGGGCGGTTTCAAGTGTCCACATGAGCACCTTGGTGGATGGAGGGCAGTTTCCACTGTCCCCATGAGCATCCAGGGCAGTTTTGAGTGTCCCCCAAGACCCACAAGGGCAGTTTCAAGTATCCCTGGCACCACCGAGGGCAGTTTCGAGCCCCCACACCCCACCCGCTGTTCCTCCATTCATCTGTGGCAGCTTTCAGAACACTTTGACCCCCTGTGAAACGTGAGCATTGCCTGCGGCCCCCGGGGTGGCAGGTATGGTGGGAGCCACACAGGACCTGGAGGCAGTGGAGCAAGCACGACTTCCGGTACCAGCTGGCCCTGTGCATGGGAGTACTCAGTGCAACACCCGGGAGTACTCGGTAAAGCACTGGCGGGAAGTATTTAGTCCAGCAACGGTCAGGAGGGGGTGGGGTTCCGGATTGGTGTGGGATGGGAGTACTCAGTCCAGCACCGGGGAGGGATGGGAGTACTCAGTGCAGCACCCGGGAGTACTCAGTCCAGCACCAGGGAGTACTGGTTGTAGCACCCTGGACTACTCAGTCCAGTATTGGTTGGGAGAGGTGGGTTTCAGGATTAGTGTGAAATGGGAGTACTCAGCCCAGCACTGGGGAGTACTCCACACAGCACGTGGGAGTACTAAGCACATCACCCAGAAGTACACGGTCCAGCACCCTGCCCCGCAGTCAGTGCTGACTGAGGCCTGTGCTCTGTTCTTTTAGCATGGTGGCCAGCTGGTCTCCCAGGACTCCCCGGTGAGTGCTCCTGGAACCGCCCCGTGCCTCAGTTTACCCCTTCCCCATGGCGAGTCTCCCCCCACATTGAGGTCTTGGGAGGCTCAGACAACACCTACGCCCTGCCAGGCCTCGAACCCGGGCCTCACCGGGCCTGTGCATCCGGGCCAGGGAAGCCCGCACCCTGACCTAGGGCTCCTGGAGCAACACGGTGGAGTTTGGGGAGCAGAGGGCGGTTTCAACTGTCCCCAGAGAGGTTTCAGGTGTCCCCAGGAGTAGAGATTCTGGGTGGGGGGTGGTTTCAAGTGTCCCCAGGACCATTTTGGGCCTGTGGGTGGATGGAGGGCGGTTTCAAGTGTTCCCGGGGGAAGGGGTCTGGGGCGATTCGTTTCAAGTGTCTCCAGGGTGGGGAGGGGTCTGTGGTGGGTGGTTTCAAGTGTACCCAGGGCAGTTTCAAGTGTCCCAAGGGTGTTTTCTAGTATCCCAATGGGGAGGGGCTCTTGGGGGGGTGGTTTCAAGTGTAACCAGGACCACCTTGGGCCTGTGGGTGGATGGAGGGCGGTTTCAAGTGTCCCCGGGTTGGAGTGGTTCTGTAGGGGGCGGTTTTAAGCGTCGCCAAGGCAACCCTGGGCCTGTGGGTGGATGGAGGGCGGTTTCCAGTGTCCCCAAGGGGAGGGGGTCTGGGTGAGGGTCAGTTTCAAGTGTCCCATGATGGGGGCAGTTCTTTAGGGGGTGGTTTCAAGTGTCTCCAAGGCAACCCTCGGCGTGTGCATCGATGGAGGGCGGTATCCAGTGTCCCCACGAAAACCTTGGGCCTGTGAGTGGATGTGGGGCAGTTTTGAGTGTCCCCATGGCGGTTTCAAGTGTCCCCGGGGGAATGGGGATCTGGGTGGGGGGGTGGTTTCAAGTGTCCCCAAGACCATTCTGGGCCTGTGGGTGGATAGGTGGCGATTTCAAGTGTCCTCAGAGGCCTCACATGGGGGGGAGCCTTTGCAGGTGGAGTCGTGTGGGGAGGGCTGGGGCAAGGAGCTGAGGGTCACGTGTCCCTCCCTCCCCACTTCATGTGACACCTACCCCTCCCATCCCTTCCTACCCGAGTGTGTGCACACCCACACGGTCGGAGGTTTCAAGGGTCCCCGCCGGGCCAGCCATGCTGCACCTGCTGCTTCGGCAGCACTGGGGTCGCTGGGCCTGGGCTGGGGCTGTCAGAGGTGAGCAGGAATCTGAACCCGGGGCCCCCAGGGTGGGGGGGGGGGAACGCAACGCATTGTGGGCCATGCGGGAGGCCGGGATTCGAGCCCACATCCACCCGTCCGTCCGTCTGCCCTGCAGGCTCCTGAGCGCCCGCGTTCCCTGTGTCAGTGACAAGTTGACTGGTGAAGATGGACAGACGGACGGACGGAGGGACAGAGGGACATGGGGGGCTGGGGTCTTGGGCGGTGACAGACAGACAGCGATGGGAATCGAGACATGGACAGACATGAAGACAGACGGATGGACAGACAGGGAGACAGGGAGATGGACAGACAGATGAACAGACAGACAGACAGACTGGGAGACAGATGGACAGACCTGGAGACAGACAAACAGGCATGGACAAGAGACAGGCAGACAGATGGACAAACAGACATGGAGACAGACAGACAGGGAGACGGACAGACAGACACACAGCAGACAGATGGACAGACAGACAGACAGGGACACAGATGAGCAGGACAGACAGACAGGTGGACAGGGAGACAGACAGACAGAACTGGAGACAGACAGATGACAAAAAGACACAGATGGACGGATGGACAGATGGACATCATGGAGACAGATAGACAAGAGAGGGAGACGGACAGACAGATGAGCACACAGTGAGACACACAGGGAGACAGACAGTCATGGACAGATGGACCTGGAGACAGACGGACAAACACACTGAGCAGATGGTCAGACAGACAGACGGAGAAACAGGGAGACAGACAGACGGACGGATGGATGGACAGATGGACAGATGAGCAGACGGGCAGACAGACCTGGAGACAGACGGACACATGGACAAATGGATGGACGGACAGACACAGAGGGAGACAGACGGACAGACAAAGAGATGGGCGGATGGACACACGGACAGCTGGACAGCCGTGCACCTCCCCCTGTCCTCCGCTGGGAGGAGGAGGAGGAGGAGGAGGAGGAGGAGGAGGAGGAGGAGGAGGAGGAGGAGGAGGAGGCGGAGCCATTTCCCGTGGTGGAGCTGAGCCTGCAGCCTGGGCCCTGATCATGGCGCCGCCGGGGTCACCCCAGCCTCCCCCCCGCATGGACACACGTACCCAGGGTTAGGGTACTGAGTCCTCCTGCGTGGGTGCTGGGTGCTCAGTCCTCCCCTGGCATCTCCACACAAGATGCTGGGTGCTCAGTCCCCCCTGGCGTCTCCACACAAGGTGCTGGGTGCTCAGTCTTCCTTTGTTAGTGCTGGGTGCTCAGTCCTCCCCCGGTGTCTGCATACGAGGTGCTGGGTGCTCAGTCCTCCCATGCCTCCACACAAAGTGCTGGGTGCTCAGTCTTCTCATGTGGGTGCTGGGCAGTTAGTCCTGTGTCCCACACGAGGGCCTGGGTGCTCAGTCCTCCTCCCATGAATTCACAGGAGGCGCTGGGCGCTCAGTTCTCCTCCCGTTCCCCCACACGAGGTGCTGGGTGCTCAGTCCTCCTGTGTGTGTGCTAGGCGCTCAGTCCTCCTCCCGTGCCTCCGTGAGGGGTGCTGGGTGCTTGGAATAATTAGTACATGTTTTTGGAATAATTAGTACATGTTTAGGCTAGTCAAAGCCGAAGTCATAATAGCCCAATAGCTATGCCCTTATGGACACTTAAGATGATGCTAAGTGAAATGAGCTCCATGTTATGGAAACAAGTGGTATATCATTATTGTAATTATTTTCAACATGCGATATGAATCCGTACCCTTTTTATTTTCTCTCGTATTCCCTTCCTGTGGTTTTACCCCCATTATCACTGTATCTCATCTGAGCACCCTGGATACTGTATATACGTGTATTAGAGCTAGGGAAGAGAAAGTAAATATCAAAATCAATAGACAAAGGATAAAAATACAAACAACTCCAAACACAATACTCACAAAACCATTTGGTGTAAACCAACCATACAACTCGTGGGTGGAAGGGGAAGCAGGAGGGAAGAGGTAGGCATGTGGAGGGGAGGAGGAGTTAACATGTTGGACAAGAAATGTACTCACTGCATTATATATGAAATTGTAACCCCTCTGTACTTCACTTTGACAATAAAGGAGAAAAAAGACAATAAATATTTTTGAAAGATTCTGAAACACCTAACATTTTTTAGAGTTATGACATATAATGCTTAAGATTCTCATGTTAAAAACTAACATTTAGAATCAACACTCTCTTTCTCTGGCAATAGGAAAACTACCAACACATACACTGTTTGTGAATAAAGGTAAACATTTCCCTCAAAGAACTGCTAATCACCATACATTTCCTTTCTTCATTCCTGTTATTTACTTCAGCCATTCTCTGGCCATAATCTGAGTGAAACCAGCCAAAAGGTACAGACACTGAGGCAGGTAGGGCTGGGAGGAGGAGGAGGAGGAGGAGGAGGAGGAGGAGGAGGAGGAGGAGGAGGAGGAGGAGGAGGAGGTGGAGGAGGCGGAGCCATGGCCCGTGGTGGAGCTGAGCCTGCAGCCTGGGCCCTGATCATGGCGCCGCCCGGGTCACCCCAGCCCCCCCCCCCGCATGCACACACATACCTAGGGTTAGGGTACTGAGTCCTCCTGCGTGGGTGCTGGGTGCTCAGTCCTTCCCCGGCATCTCCACACAAGATGCTGGGTGCTCAGTCCCCCCTGGCGTCTCCACACAAGGTGCTGGGTGCTCAGTCTTCCTTTGTTAGTGCTGGGTGCTCAGTCCTCCCCCGGTGTCTGCATATGAGGTGCTGGGTGCTCAGTCCTCCCGTGCCTCCACACAAAGTGCTGGGTGCTCAGTCTTCTCATGTGGGTGCTGGGCAGTTAGTCCTGTGTCCCACACGAGGGCCTGCATGCTCAGTCCTCCTCCCATGAATCCACAGGAGGCGCTGGGCGCTCAGTTTTCCTCCCGTTCCTCCACACGAGGTGCTGGGTGCTCAGTCCTCCTGTGTGTGTGCTAGGCGCTCAGTCCTCCTCCCGTGCCTCCGTGAGGGGTGCTGGGTGCTTGGTCACTCTCTGGGCCGCAGGGCCTGGCTCACTGTCTGTCGCTTCGGCTGCCCACAGGGGAAGGGAGAGACGGACAGACGGGTGGGCACAGAGACAGGGAGGGAGACACACAGACAGGAACAGGCACTAACACAGACAGACAAACAGACAGACAGACGGTTAGACCGGCTGTGGGACAGTCAGGCAGCTAGAGAGACACAGACAGATGGACAGGGAGATAGACAGACAGGGAGACAGACAGACAGACAGACAATGAGACAGTCGGATGGACGGACAGATGGAAAGACAGACAGGGAGACGGACAAATGGACAGACAGACATAGATGGACGGATGGACAGGGAGACTGACAGACGGACAGATGGACAGACAGATGGACGAAAAGACACAGATGGAAAGACAGAGACACAGACGGACGAACAGGGAGGACAGATGGACAAATAGGGAGACAGGGAGAGAGACAGATGGACAGACAGACGGACAGACAGACAGACGGACACACAGACGGACACACAAGCAGTGTGACAGACACAGAGACAGTCGGACGGCAGACAGACGGATGGACAGACAGACGGACAGATGGAAGAACAGGGAGACAGATGGACAGACTGACATGCAGCGAGAGACAGATGGACAGACAGATGGGCAGACGGACAGACAGACAAGGAGACAGACGGATGGACGGACAGACAGGGACCAATGAACGTAGACAGATGGACGGACGCACAGAGCGACAGGCGCACAGGGTCCCAGGCCTGGGGACAGACAGACGGACAGACGGATGGGCAGGGAAACCGAGGCAGACAGACAGACGGGTGGACACAGGGACAACTGAGAGAGAGACGGACAGACGGACACACGGACAGGCAAGGGGCCTAGGGGAGGGCGGGGAGGAGGGGGACTGGGACTCGAATCCCGGCCCGGCACCCAGCCACCCGGCACCCAGCTACTCAGCACCCAGCACCCATTACCCAGCCACCCAGGTTCTCAGCCCTCAGCACCCAGGTACTCAGCACCCCAACCCCCAGTACCCAGCCAGCACTCACCTACTCAGCACCCAGTACTGAGCACCCAGGTACTCAACCCACAGTGCCCTCAGCACCCAGCGAACCAGTACCCAGCACCCAGCCACCCACTACCCAGCTACCCAGCAACCAGCCACCCACACAGCTACCCAGCTACCAAGTACCCAGCCACCCAGCACCTAACCCCCCAGCACCCAGTACCAACACCCAGCCAATCAGCATCCAGTCCCCAGCTACTCAGCACCCAGCCACCCAGCACCCAGTACCCAGCATCCCAGCCAGCCAGTACCCAGCTACCCAGTACCCAGCACCCAGCCACCCAGCACCCAGCTACTCAGCACCCAGATGCCAGCCTTCAGCATGCAGCTACTCAGCACCTAGCCCCCATTACCCATCATGCAACTACTAAGCACCCAACCAGTACCCAGCACCCAGCGACTCAGTACCTAGCCACCCAGCACCCAGTCCCCAGCACCCAGCTATTCACCACCCAGGTACCCAGCACCAAGTACCCAGCAACCCAGCACTCAGCTACTCAGCACCCAGTATCCAGTTATTTGGACCTCAGCATCCAGCTAGTCAGCACCCAGCCACGCAGCTACTCAACCCAGTACCTAGCACCCAGCCGCCAACCACCCAGCACCCAGTACCTAGTACCTAGCCAATCAGCGTCCAGTACCCAGCTACCCAGCACCCAGTACCCAGCACCCAGAACCCAGCCACCCAGCTAGCCAGCAGCCAGTACCCAGCTACTGAGCACCCAGTTCCCAGAACCCTGCTACTCAGACCCCAGGCACCTAGTACCTAGCACCCAGCACCCATCTAACCAGTACCCAGCACCCAACTACTCAGACCACACCATCCAGCTACTCAACACCCAGCTACCAAGCACCCAGTCACCCAGCACCCAACCACCCAGCACCCAGTACCTAGCACCCAGACACCCAGTAACCAGCCCCTAGCCACCCAGCACCCAGTACCCAGCACCCAGCTACCTAGTATTTAGCACTCAGCACCCAGAACCCCCAGCTTGCAAATTGCACACCCGTGTATCATTTTACCCTGTTTTGACTCCACTGCCTCTGTCCCGCCTGTCCGCTCTGCCCCACCCAGCCCCCCATCCATCGCCCGTCCTGCCCTGGCCTGAGCCTTCCAGTGCCCCAAGCAGAAACAACAGGAAACCGCCAGGGTGGGGCGGGGCTGGCCAAGGAAAGCAAAGATTTATCATTTCAACTTCACATCTGAGTAGTTCATTAAGAATGGGTAGCCATTTGACAGGCAGATACCAATGGGGAAGATTCCAGGAAGAAGAGACAGAGACAGGAACACAGGAAGAGAACAACTCTCTAGAAACCAGGAATTCCTGCTGCTGAATGCCATTAGCATTGTGAAAATTAAAAAGAAGCTGGGGTCAATTTGGGCTCCTTCCATAAGGCAGTGGAGAAGAGGTATTTAAGCATAAGACATACATTTTAGAAGTGTCCCAATGTACAGGGTGCTGGTGGCTCATGCCTGTCTGTCATCCTAGCTACTCAGAAGGCTGACCTTTGAGGATCATGGTTGAATGCCAGTGAAGACAAGAATGTCTGTTAAAGAGTCTCATCTCCAATTAACTACAAAAAAAAACAAAAACCTGGAAGAGGCACTGTGGCTCAAAGAGACAGAGGACTAGCCTTGAAAGGAAAGGAAGAAGGGCTGGGAATATGGCCTAGTGGTAGAGTGCTTGCCTTGTATACATGAAGCCATGGGTTCAATTCCTCACCACCACATATAGCAAAAAGCAAGAAGTGGAGCAATGGCTCAAGTGGTAGTGTACTAGCCTTGAGCAAAACAAAAACAAAAGCCTGGGACAGTGCTCAGGACCTGAGTCCAGGACTGGCAATGAAGGAAGGAAGGAAGGAAGGAAGGAAGGAAGGAAGGAAGGAAGGAAGGAAGGAAGGAAGGAAGGAAGGAAGGAAGGAAGGAAGGGAGAAAAGAAAGAGAGGAAGAAAGAAAAAGAGAAAGGAAGATAGTGAGTGAACTCAGGGTCAGCACCTGCGTTCATGCCCCACAAACAATAACAACAACAAAGAATCCACAAAATGCTAGTTTTCCAATAAAAGATTAAAAATTTGTTAGAAATATGTTGCTAACTTATTAAAAAAAGACCCTAACACTTCAATTTTTAAATTTAGCTCAAATGAGCAAAGCATCAGGCAGAACTTCATATGGTCCTATTTAAAAGGATCACATTGGCACTGAACTACATTGAGCTCCTACATCATCATCAGTATAGAGAAAATGAGTCTAACCTTACATTTCTTGTTTTTCAGAAAATGGAAAATGCTGAACTCTCATATAATTATTACTTCTAAATAGGCATAATTAGTTGGTTGAGAGCAATCATGATAGACCTAGTAGTTTTCAATGTTATCAAAAGTTCTAAAGGCCATCTTTGATCAGGAATCTTATTTTAGAATAATCCTCACAGCTACCATGTGCCAGCAAAAAACTCAGCCTTATAATTAGAAAGACACCATCACCTCCACTTGGAGTAGCCAGCAGCCTCTCAATGTGTTTTCCTTTTTTTTAAAAAAAATATATATAATTACTTATTTATTGTCAAAGTGATATACAGAGGGGTCACAGATCCATACATTAAGCCATGTTTTCTTATACGCAAATTATGATTTCAATACATACCCGATCTAATATTCAGGATGTTTTAGGAATGAAATGAGATAATTAATGTAAGATCAATTACCAACAATTTTTAGAAAGCCGAGCTGTATGAAAGCTCACACCTCATTGTTGGATCCTCAGAATTCATAGCATCTAGGACCATGCAACTCATTGTGTTTTACATCACACTTCTTCATATACATATGGGACCATCATATTATATTTCATTGTCCTTTCAAGGGTTCTACTCATTTATTTTTTTAAAGAAAATCTCAATACCAAAATGTGCACTCTAGTTCTCTAATTCTCTAAGAATAATGTAGTTTGCTGCATACAAACTACTGTCATTATGTATTTCTAAGCCATGTACATTGAACATAACAAAATGTGTTAAAATTAAAACACATGATTTAGCCAGGCACCTGGGGCTCATACCGGTAAACCTGGATACTCAGCAAGCTGAGATGCAGAGGGTCAGGGTTCAAAGCCAGCCCATTCAGTAAAGTCCAAAAGACTCCATCTCCAATTAACCAGTGAAATGCTGGGCTAGATGTGTAAGTGGCAGAATACCAGCTGAGTGGGCATACATGCCAGGATGAAGCCTTGAATTCAAACCTTGTTACTACAGGTGGTGGGAGAGGAGAGGAGAGAAAAGGGGAGGACAGGGGAGAGGAGTGGAGGGGAGGAGAGGGGAAGGGAGGGGAGGACAGGAGAGGAGAGGAGAGGAGAGAGAGCACAATACATGGTTTAATAAGATTCTAATAGTTCAATACCTATTTTTGTAGCTTTAGACTGGTTTACAGAAGGAAAAGATATTTCACAAGTGAATGAACGATTATGGAAAGCAAATTGCTGTCTTCCACATAATAAACACATAAACAATCTTCCAAGTAATGTTTTACATCTACATAACTGATTAACTAGAAAATATGCCAAAATACTTGAATTAGGAAAAGCAGTTCATCACTTAAAATATTGTAATTTATCTTTACAATCAGTTTGTAAAAACAACAACAACAAAAACAAAAAAGTAGCTGCTAAGTGCCAGTGGCTCTCACCTGTAATCCTAACTTCTCAGAAGCTTATGAGCTGAGACTCACAGCTCAAATCCATCCAGGCAGGAAAGTCTATGAGACTCATCTCCAAATAACTACCAAAAAAAGCTGGAAGTGGACCTGTGGTTCAAATGATAGTCTGCTAGCCTTCAGCACAAGAACAGCACCCAAGCCCTGAGTTCAAACCTCAGGACTGGCATAATGAACAATCATAAATAGACCCAACATATTCGACTAGCAATGTGGCTTAGCGGCAGAGTGCTCACCTAGCATGCATGAAGCCCTGGGTTCCATTCCTCCCCACCACATAAACAGAAAAAGGTGGAAGTAGTGCTGTGTGTGTGTGTGTGAATAAAAGCAGCTCAGGGACAGTGCTCAAGCCCTGAGTTCAAGCCTCAGAACTGGCAAAATAAAAACAACATTAAATTAAGTATATAACCCTCCTGGTAATACTAATGAGAAATCATTAGTCCAAGGCCCAGGACTGGCCAAAAAAAAAAAAAAGAACCTAAATGCTTACATACAGTACTTAGAAATTTTCTAAGCACTATCTGCTGTGTATCTGTTTTCTAATACTGTACAGTAATATGGTAATGCTATCATGACATTATAGCTGATTAATATACTCTATGAAGTTTTTAGTAAGTGCCACCACAGTAACAGCAGCTAACTGAGTATTACCACAAGTAATTGAGACCATGAGTGACAGGTGGTTGAACTTCTCTTTGTGTTTAAAAAACAAAATGAGTTTTCACACAAAAGGAGAAGGGACGGACTCACGGGAGGGGCCCAGAGAAGGTGATATCTACAAACTTTTTCGAAGTGACTATGTAAGGAATTAAAAACATAGTCCTCTACTTTGAGAATTGTACTCAAGTCAAAAGTCCCTTCTGGGGTGGCCACCCATCTTGAAAGTGAGCCACTCAGAAGAGCAGAGAGTCACCCACTTTCGTTTCTTGATCTCTACACTATTATTGTGAGTAACTTCCTTCCAGTGGGCTAAAGTCAAGTCCACGGGAGTGGAAGGGACGTTGCCCATGCCTATCAGTCTCGTCAGTTGTGCAGTCCACAAAATAACAAGAGGTAAAACAATTCCAATAAAACAGAAGAAACAATACACACAGGCCTGATATTTAAAAGACTTACAAAATGGAGATCTCCTAAGCTGATCCGCTGGCTCCTGTGAAGAAGCAAAAGTAGCAGACCCAAGATCAAGGTGGGCAGGTTGAGCCTCCGTTAGGAGGCCCTCCTGGTCAGTTCCTGCCAAAAAGCGAACTGACTTGCACCATACAAGAAAGGCGAGGTTGGACGATCACGATGGGCACCCCACCACCTTGGGACCAAGAGAAGGAAGAAGAGGCAAGGGATTCTGGCACACAGGCCTGCCCCGCTCTCTGCTTGCAGCTCCATGCTTCTTGGTGTAGACCTGAGCGGTAATGAATGCCTTCCCAGGTTGGGGCACTACTGGGGGCCTAATCCTGTGGTCCTGTTGCATTCCCATTTCTCCCTTGATTTCTTTCCCCCAAAGTTTGTTGCTACCCAGGTCACCCAAGCTGCATGGTTGAGGGAACAGGATACTGGTGAGGACAGCAGCGGGAGGCACAAGTGCCAATGGACTGGCCAGTAAGCAGCGCTGGGCTCCTTAGCCACGCCCACCACAAGAATATCACCCTTGACTTGAGCAAGTAGGACAGTCCCCTGAAACCCTTTAGCACCTTCCAAGCCACTGTGTACTGGGTGCGCTCGAATGTGCATATGTGTGCCCGTGCTTGCTTACATTCGTGTGTGTTTGTTCCTGATGCTGTACATGGGTGTGCTTACTAAGCCAAAGTCTGTGTATGTGTAAATAGGTATGTGGATGTAGATCCAGGAGGACCCGGCACAGTGTGTTATGAGTGAGCATGTGGAGGTGGCGGGAAGGGAGAAAGAGAAAGAGAGAGAGAGAGTCATCTCGCCTATGAGGAATTCTTTGTTCATGTGCGGTTGTATGAGTGTGTCATGTATGAGGTTGGACATAGGGAGTTCCAATTGTGTGCATGTTTACTTGCTTATTTGAAGTTCCCAGACACCAATCATTTGGCAAAGTCTCCCCTTTTGTGCTGTCCTCTGCACAAAGGTCTCCGGACTTGAGGCCCGGGATACCTAGCTGCCTTTGCTCTTGGAGATCTGCATGACAGTGACAATGACGCCTATGAATACTGTTGCTGGGTGCTAGTGTGCCTTGGTCACGGCAGGGAAGGGTCAGATATCACTTTCCCTAGTGTCTTAGCAGAGCTTCCTGAAGGAGCCTAAAACATATGGCTGTGAGCCACGGGCACCAGGATTGCCAGCTCCTGGGGAAGAGAGAGAAAGAGAGAGAGAGAGAGTCGGCTCGCCTGTGAGGAATTTTTTGTTCATGTGCCGTTGCAGGAGTGTGTCAGGTATGAGGTTGGACAGAGGGAGTTCAAAGTGTTTACACGTTACTTGTTTTTTGAAGTTCCCGGAAACCAATCATATGGCGAAGTCTCCCCTCTTGTGATGTCCGCTACACAAAGGTCTCCGTACTTGATGCCAAGCTGCCTCTGCTCTTGGAGATCTGCATGACAGTGATGATGCTGCCTATGAATATCATTGCTGGGTGCTAGTGTGCCTTGGTCACGGCAGGGAAGGGTCAGATATCCCTTTCCCTGGTGTCTTAGCAGAGCTTCCTGAAGGAGCCTAAAACATATGGCTGTGAGCCACGGGCACCAGGATTGCCAGCTCCTGCCTCTAGCCAGTATAATCCTTGGCTGCTCAATAGCAGGAAGTAGCAGGCAGGGATCTGGGCCAGAGAGGCCAAGGCAAGCGGGAAGACAAGAGTTAAGCAGACACTAGCGCAGAAAGGAGATGCCCAGATTCGCTGACCTGCTAACCTTGTATCTCCCTTATGCTCTGAGCAAGAGAGATGAGGTTGATTGTGAGAGAGGTGGCGGATCCATACACCAGCCACTTCCAGGACTGGCAAGGGCAGAGGCGGTGGGGAGCTGTGTCACACGGGTTCAACCAGGATGTGGGAAGATGGAGCAGGAGGGGAGGTGGAAAGTGTATTTGCCTAGGACCCTGGCCCAAGCCGTTCCCAGCAGAATGGTCAGGGGAGGGATGTGCGGCTCTACACATCCTGTGCATCCCCGAAGGCCTGTGAGAACTAGTGAGAACTTACAGCAAACCCCCAAGGGGCCCTGTGCCCTTTTTGCTATGGCAACTCCAGTTGGAACACTGGCTCAAGTCAGCAGGAGGCGCCTAGTACCTGGCCATGTCACAGAGCTCCAAACCATATGGGCACTGCCCAGAGGCTTCCCAGCACCCCAGGTGCAAATGCACTGTTAGTGAGGCACCAGGAGGCCCTGCTGGCCTGTGAGCACCAACTGCCTACCTCTAAGCAGCCTCACTAACCCTCCCTTAAGGCTGTTCCTGTTGGAATGCAAATGAAAGCACACATCAACAAAGTGGGCAAGGAATGGAGAAACAAAACATCCGGCCACACCCTGGAGGCTTTTCTGCATAGTGGGTCGCATATGTGCAGTCCTTCCTGCTCAGAAAAACACAGGGCTGCTGCCTAGCAAGCCAGGCAAGGTCTTCAGGTGGTCTTGGCCAAGGGGGCAGAGGCCGTTTCCAGACCAATCGGATGTCAGTCATAAAACCAGAAGGCAGGAAAGGAGTGCCGCTTCCCTCCTACCTTTGTCACAAACCTCCTGTGCACAGAAAAGGAGCAGAGGGGCTTGGGCACAGAGCAGGCAGACAACAGATTAGATAAATGGGGATTGGTGTTCACCAGAGGACTGAGAGATCCCAGGTGTGCAGAGGGTGAGAGCAGAGGGAGATTTGGAGAAGATAAGAAGGGCTAGGCCACGGTGAGGCAGTTGTAATTTCCCCAGAAGAAGTGAAGAGGTGCATGGGGAGGTGTGCAGCCTGTGAACCTCAAGAGGAGGAGGGGGAAATTGGGAAGCAGAGGCAGAGGCAAAGAGGCAGTGACGCAGAGGCATGTGTGAGTTGAAAGCAGTCCAGAGCAGCAAGGCAGGGACAGGAGGGCTAGGAGAGAGAACTCGGAGGGAGTTATCAGCAAAGGAGGTATGTGTGCAGGGGACAAGCCTCAGGAACTCAGCTGCAGATGGCAGGTGGTGGCTAGGAAGGCCAGGTTGGGCGCCCCACCACCCTGGGACCAAGTAGAAGGGAGAAGAGGCAAGGGATTCTGGGGCACAGGCCTGCCCCATTCTCTGCGCGCAGCGCTGTGCTTTAGGGTGTAGACCTGAGGGGTAACGAATGCCATCCTTGGTTGGGGCACTACTGGGGCGTAATCATGTGGTCCTGTTACATTGACATTTCTGCCTTGATTGCTTTCCCGAAGAGTTTGTTGCTACCCAGGTCTCCGAAGCTGCATGGTTCAGGGAATGGGAGACTGGTGAGGACAGCAGGGGGAGGCCCAAGTGCCAATGGACTGTCCAGTAAGCAGCGCTGGGCTCCTTAGCCACGCCCACCACGAGAACAACACCCTGGACTTGAGCAAGTAGGACACAGTCCTCGAAAACCCCTTAGCACCTTCCAAGCCACTGTGTACTGGGTGCGCTCACGTGTGCGTGTGTGTGCCCCTGCTTGCCTCCATGCGTGCGTTCCTGATGCTGTACAAGAGTGTGCTTCCTAAGCCTAAGTCTGCATATGTTCAAATAGGTATGTGGATGTAGATCCAGGAGGACCCGGCACAGTGTGTTATAGTGAGCATGTGGGGGTGGCGGGGAAGAAGAGAGAGAAAGAGAGAGAGAGAGAGTCGGCTCGCCTGTGAGGAATTTTTTGTTCATGTGCGGTTGCAGGAGTGTGTCAGGTATGAGGTTGGACAGAGGGAGTTCAAAGTGTTTACACGTTACTTGTTTTTTGAAGTTCCCGGAAACCAATCATATGGCGAAGGCTCCCCTCTTGTGCTGTCCGCTACACAAAGGTCTCCGTACTTGATGCCAAGCTGCCTCTGCTCTTGGAGATCTGCATGACAGTGATGATGCTGCCTATGAATATCATTGCTGGGTGCTAGTGTGCCTTGGTCACGGCAGGGAAGGGTCAGATATCCCTTTCCCTGGTGTCTTAGCAGAGCTTCCTGAAGGAGCCTAAAACATATGTCTGTGAGCCACGGGCACCAGGATTGCCAGCTCCTGCCTCTAGCCAGTATAATCCTTGGCTGCTCAATAGCAGGAAGTAGCAGGCAGGGATCTGGGCCAGAGAGGCCAAGGCAAGCGGGAAGACAAGAGTTAAGCAGACACTAGCGCAGAAAGGAGATGCCCAGATTCGCTGACCTGCTAACCTTGTATCTCCCTTATGCTCTGAGCAAGAGAGATGAGGTTGATTGTGAGAGAGGTGGCGGATCCATACACCAGCCACTTCCAGGACTGGCAAGGGCAGAGGCGGTGGGGAGCTGTGTCACACGGGTTCAACCAGGATGTGGGAAGATGGAGCAGGAGGGGAGGTGGAAAGTGTATTTGCCTAGGACCCTGGCCCAAGCCGTTCCCAGCAGAATGGTCAGGGGAGGGATGTGCGGCTCTACACATCCTGTGCATCCCCGAAGGCCTGTGAGAACTAGTGAGAACTTACAGCAAACCCCCAAGGGGCCCTGTGCCCTTTTTGCTATGGCAACTCCAGTTGGAACACTGGCTCAAGTCAGCAGGAGGCGCCTAGTACCTGGCCATGTCACAGAGCTCCAAACCATATGGGCACTGCCCAGAGGCTTCCCAGCACCCCAGGTGCAAATGCACTGTTAGTGAGGCACCAGGAGGCCCTGCTGGCCTGTGAGCACCAACTGCCTACCTCTAAGCAGCCTCACTACCCCTCCCTTAAGGCTGTTCCTGTTGGAATGCAAATGAAAGCACACATCAACAAAGTGGGCAAGGAATGGAGAAACAAAACATCCGGCCACCCCCTGGAGGCTTTTCTGCATAGTGGGTCGCATATGTGCAGTCCTTCCTGCTCAGAAAAACACAGGGCTGCTGCCTAGCAAGCCAGGCAAGGTCTTCAGGTGGTCTTGGCCAAGGGGGCAGAGGCCGTTTCCAGACCAATCGGATGTCAGTCATAAAACCAGAAGGCAGGAAAGGAGTGCCGCTTCCCTCCTACCTTTGTCACAAACCTCCTGTGCACAGAAAAGGAGCAGAGGGGCTTGGGCACAGAGCAGGCAGACAACAGATTAGATAAATGGGGATTGGTGTTCACCAGAGGACTGAGAGTTCCCAGGTGTGCAGAGGGTGAGAGCAGAGGGAGATTTGGAGAAGATAAGAAGGGCTAGGCCAGGGTGAGGCAGTTTTAATTTCCCCAGAAGAAGTGAAGAGGTGCATGGGGAGGTGTGCAGCCTGTGAACCTCAAGAGGAGGAGGGGGAAATTGGGAAGCAGAGGCAGAGGCAAAGAGGCAGTGACGCAGAGGCATGTGTGAGTTGAAAGCAGTCCAGAGCAGCAAGGCAGGGACAGGAGGGCTAGGAGAGAGAACTCGGAGGGAGTTATCAGCAAAGGAGGTATGTGTGCAGGGGACAAGCCTCAGCAACTCAGCTGCAGATGGCAGGTGGTGGATAGGAAGGCCAGGTTGGGCGCCCCACCACCCTGGGACCAAGTAGAAGGGAGAAGAGGCAAGGGATTCTGGGGCACAGGCCTGCCCCATTCTCTGCGCGCAGCGCTGGGCTTTAGGGTGTAGACCTGAGGGGTAACGATTGCCATCCTTGGTTGGGGCACTACTGGGGCGTAATCATGTGGTCCTGTTACATTGACATTTCTGCCTTGATTGCTTTCCCGAAGAGTTTGTTGCTACCCAGGTCTCCGAAGCTGCATGGTTCAGGGAATGGAAGACTGGTGAGGACAGCAGGGGGAGGCCCAAGTGCCAATGGACTGTCCAGTAAGCAGTGCTGGGCTCCTTAGCCACGCCCATCACGAGAACAACACCCTGGACTTGAGCAAGTAGGACACAGTCCTCGAAAACCCCTTAGCACCTTCCAAGCCACTGTGTACTGGGTGCGCTCACGTGTGCGTGTGTGTGCCCCTGCTTGCCTACATGCGTGTGTTCCTGATGCTGTACAAGAGTGTGCTTCCTAAGCCTAAGTCTGCATATGTGCAAATAGGTATGTGGATGTAGATCCAGGAGGACCCGGCACAGTGTGTTATAGTGAGCATGTGGGGGTGGCGGGGAGGAAGAGAGAGAAAGAGAGAGAGAAAGAGTCGGCTCGCCTGTGAGGAATTTTTTGTTCATGTGCGGTTGCATGAGTGTGTCAGGTATGAGGTTGGACAGAGGAAGTTCAAAGTGTTTACACGTTACTTGTTTTTTGAAGTTCCCGGAAACCAATCATATGGCGAAGGCTCCCCTCTTGTGCTGTCCGCTACACAAAGGTCTCCGTACTTGATGCCAAGCTGCCTCTGCACTTGGAGATCTGCATGACAGTGATGATGCTGCCTATGAATATCATTGCTGGGTGCTAGTGTGCCTTGGTCACGGCAGGGAAGGGTCAGATATCCCTTTCCCTGGTGTCTTAGCAGAGCTTTCTGAAGGAGCCTAAAACATATGTCTGTGAGCCACGGGCACCAGGATTGCCAGCTCCTGCCTCTAGCCAGTATAATCCTTGGCTGCTCAATAGCAGGAAGTAGCAGGCAGGGATCTGGGCCAGAGAGGCCAAGGCAAGCGGGAAGACAAGAGTTAAGCAGACACTAGCGCAGAAAGGAGATGCCCAGATTCGCTGACCTGCTAACCTTGTATCTCCCTTATGCTCTGAGCAAGAGAGATGAGGTTGATTGTGAGAGAGGTGGCGGATCCATACACCAGCTACTTCCAGGACTGGCAAGGGCAGAGGCGGTGGGGAGCTGTGTCACACGGGTTCAACCAGGATGTGGGAAGATGGAGCAGGAGGGGAGGTGGAAAGTGTATTTGCCTAGGACCCTGGCCCAAGCCGTTCCCAGCAGAATGGTCAGGGGAGGGATGTGCGGCTCTACACATCCTGTGCATCCCCGAAGGCCTGTGAGAACTAGTGAGAACTTACAGCAAACCCCCAAGGGGCCCTGTGCCCTTTTTGCTATGGCAACTCCAGTTGGAACACTGGCTCAAGTCAGCAGGAGGCGCCTAGTACCTGGCCATGTCACAGAGCTCCAAACCATATGGGCACTGCCCAGAGGCTTCCCAGCACCCCAGGTGCAAATGCACTGTTAGTGAGGCACCAGGAGGCCCTGCTGGCCTGTGAGCACCAACTGCCTACCTCTAAGCAGCCTCACTACCCCTCCCTTAAGGCTGTTCCTGTTGGAATGCAAATGAAAGCACACATCAACAAAGTGGGCAAGGAATGGAGAAACAAAACATCCGGCCACACCCTGGAGGCTTTTCTGCATAGTGGGTCGCATATGTGCAGTCCTTCCTGCTCAGAAAAACACAGGGCTGCTGCCTAGCAAGCCAGGCAAGGTCTTCAGGTGGTCTTGGCCAAGGGGGCAGAGGCCGTTTCCAGACCAATCGGATGTCAGTCATAAAACCAGAAGGCAGGAAAGGAGTGCCGCTTCCCTCCTACCTTTGTCACAAACCTCCTGTGCACAGAAAAGGAGCAGAGGGGCTTGGGCACAGAGCAGGCAGACAACAGATTAGATAAATGGGGATTGGTGTTCACCAGAGGACTGAGAGATCCCAGGTGTGCAGAGGGTGAGAGCAGAGGGAGATTTGGAGAAGATAAGAAAGGCTAGGCCAGGGTTAGGCAGTTGTAATTTCCCCAGAAGAAGTGAAGAGGTGCATGGGGAGGTGTGCAGCCTGTGAACCTCAAGAGGAGGAGGGGGAAATTGGGAAGCAGAGGCAGAGGCAAAGAGGCAGTGACGCAGAGGCATGTGTGAGTTGAAAGCAGCCCAGAGCAGCAAGGCAGGGACAGGAGGGCTAGGAGAGAGAACTCGGAGGGAGTTATCAGCAAAGGAGGTATGTGTGCAGGGGACAAGCCTCAGGAACTCAGCTGCAGATGGCAGGTGGTGGCTAGGAAGGCCAGGTTGGGCGCCCCACCACCCTGGGACCAAGTAGAAGGGAGAAGAGGCAAGCGATTCTAGGGCACAGGCCTGCCCCATTCTCTGCGCGCAGCGCTGTGCTTTAGGGTGTAGACCTGAGGGGTAACGAATGCCATCCTTGGTTGGGGCACTACTGGGGCGTAATCATGTGGTCCTGTTACATTGACATTTCTGCCTTGATTGCTTTCCCGAAGAGTTTGTTGCTACCCAGGTCTACGAAGCTGCATGGTTCAGGGAATGGGAGACTGGTGAGGACAGCAGGGGGAGGCCCAAGTGCCAATGGACTGTCCAGTAAGCAGCGCTGGGCTCCTTAGCCACGCCCACCACGAGAACAACACCCTGGACTTGAGCAAGTAGGACACAGTCCTCGAAAACCCCTTAGCACCTTCCAAGCCACTGTGTACTGGGTGCACTCACGTGTGCGTGTGTGTGCCCCTGCTTGCCTACATGCCTGTGTTCCTGATGCTGTACAAGAGTGTGCTTCCTAAGCCTAACTCTGCAAATGTGCAAATAGGTATGTGGATGTGGATCCAGGAGGACCCGGCAAGGTGTGTTATAGTGAGCATGTGGGGGTGGCGGGGAGGAAGAGAGAGAAAGAGAGAGAGAGAGAGTCGGCTGGCCTGTGAGGAATTTTTTGTTCATGTGCGGTTGCATGAGTGTGTCAGGTATGAGGTTGGACAGAGGGAGTTCAAAGTGTTTACACGTTACTTGTTTTTTGAAGTTCCCGGAAACCAATCATATGGCGAAGGCTCCCCTCTTGTGCTGTCCGCTACACAAAGGTCTCCGTACTTGATGCCAAGCTGCCTCTGCTCTTGGAGATCTGCATGACAGTGATGATGCTGCCTATGAATATCATTGCTGGGTTATTGGATAGAGGATATCCCTGTTCAATCCAAGTGAATCAAAGTGGTTTATAGAGAAATCCAGCTCATAGTATTTTAACAGTACTTATTAACTATTGAATACAGGATTGGTTGTTATTTTGAAATTGTATTTTTAGGAACACCAAATCTAATTTTATATACAGTTATACCAAGTATCTGTGTATAATTGTGAACTTCTAAGATTTACACAACAGTGCTTGGTATGGTCTGCTTTGGGTCTTAAACAGTGCTCACAGGTCCTCTTAGATAGGCATTCCCAATCCAAATGGGCAGAAGAAACACAAGATGGCAAACAATGCAGTCATATCTCCCACTCAAAACAAGCAGGAAGCAGAGCAGTCAATCAAAGACATAGAAGAGAACCCTCAAAATGTTCTACAAAGTCTACTGATAAACATGTTAAATGAAAAGTTTGAATCCATCCATACATCAATCCATCCATAAAGTAATAGATGATTTCATGGCCTCAACAAAGAGAAAGATAAATGAACTTCAAGAGTCATATGAAAAGATAACTACCCAGCTAAAAGATTTGAGAGACAGCACTCAAAACCAAATTAATAATGTAAAGATGTCCATGCAGGACCTAAGAGATACTTCTAGCAAGGACATGGAAATCATCAGGAAAGACCAGTCTGAAGGAAAAGAGATTCAAAATCAAGTAACTAGCCTACAGTCTCAAGTAGGTGAAGCAGAGGATCAAATCTCAGGAGCTGAAGATTCCCTAGAATCTATGGAGAAATGTCACACAAAAATACAAAACCAATCCAATCGATAAAACAGATCACTCCAGGAGCTCCAAGACACAAGCAGGAAGCACTATTTGAGGCGAATAGGAATTGAGAAAAACCAGGAGAAAGAAGTTAATGGAATATGCAACCTATTTAACAGAATATTAGCCAAGAACTTCCCAACTATCCAGGAAGGTAGGCCGATACAGATACAAGAAGCATTTAGAACCCCAAAGCGACCAGATCAGAATAGGACATCCCACTGACACATTGTGATCATAACAGGATCAGTAGAGTCCAAGGAAAGAATCCTTAAAGATGTTACGGAGAAGAAAGTAATCACAAATAAAGGAAAAGCAAGCAGAATTACCCCAGACTTCTCAGCAGAGACCATGAAAAGCAAGGGGATCCTGGAATGAGGTATGCCAAACCCTAAATAATAATAAATATCAACCAAGAATGCTGTACCCAGCTAAACTCTCATTCATAGCTGAAGGTCAAATAAAAGTCTTCCACAGGAAGGAAAAACTGAAACAATGTATCTCCACCAAACCAGCTTTACAGAAAATCCTCAAAGATGTACTATACAGGGAAAATAATCAAGATCCCAATACAGACAGAGAAATGAACCCTAAATAGAAAACCAGAATATTAGATCAAGAATTGGGAAGACACAGCTTTTAACAAGATAGCTACAATGAAAGGACAAATGATCATCTCTCAAACCTAACTCTCAACATTAATGGACTTAATTCTTCATTCAAACGACATAGGCTCATTACTTGGATCAAACATCAAGATCCGTCTTTCTGCTGCCTCCAAGAGACACATCTATCTAGCAAAAGCAAACTTCTTCTAAAGGTGAAAGGCTGGAATAAAATCTACCAATAAATGGCCCCCAAATGCAGGCTGGAGTGGAATTCTAGCATCAGATAAAATCGACTTCAAATGAAAAATGGTAAGAAGAGACAAAGAAGGTTACTACATACTAATAAAGCGATGTCTCCTACAGGAGGATATAACCATCTTAAATATCCACACACCAAATACAGGAGAACCCAACTTCATCAAACCAACACTACTGACTCTAAAATCACTCATAGTCCCAAACACATTGATTGTTGGAGACTTTAACACTCCACTGTCACCTCTGGACAGACCAACAGGCCAAAAACTGACCAAAGAATCCACAGAACTAATCAACTGCATAGACCAACTAGACTTAACCAACATCTACAGAATATTCCATCAAGCAATACCAGAATACACATTCTTTTCAGCAGCCCATGAAACATTCTCCAAAATATATCACATCTTAGGGCACAAAGAAAATCTGTACAAATTCAGAAGTATCAAAATCATTCCCTGCCTTCCCTCAGACCACAATAGATTAAAATTAAAGCTCAACTCAAACAGCCACCACACAAAATGATACAATCCATGGAGACTAAGCAACACACTGCTGAACCATCAGTGGGTCATTGAAGAAATTAGACCAGTAATTCAATATTTATGGCATTCAACCAAGGTGAGTGCACAAAGTACCACCTCCTTTGGGACACAGCAAAGGCAGTACTCAGACGAAAATTTATATCTGAGTGCCTACACCAACAATCTGGATAAACAGCAACTCAACAACTTACGGAATCACCTTAATCTTCTCAAAAGAGAACAAGAAGCCATACCCCCAAGTCAATAGATGGAAGCAAATAATTAAAATCGAATCAGAATTAAATATACTTGAGAGGGAGAAAAAAAACCATCGCAACAATCAACAAAACAAAGACTTGGTTCTTTGAGAATATTAACAAGATAGTCAAATTCCTAGCAAACCTGACCAAAAAACGATGGCAGCACACCCACATAAACAAGATCCGAGATAAAACAGGTAACATCACCACAGAAACAACCAAAATTCAGAACACAATAAGGGACTATTTTGCAAACCTTTGTGCCAACAAATTCGAGAACCTGGAAGAAATGGATGATTTTCTAGAAAAAATTGATACCCCCAAACTCAACCATGAAGATTTAAACCTTCTAAACAGACTCATACCCAGCCTTGAAATAGAAACAGCAATAAGTGATTTCCCATCAGAGAAAAGCCCATGTCCAGATGGATTCACAGCAGAATTCTACAAGGCTTTCCAAACAGAAGTCACACCAATATTTTTCAAAATCTTCAATGAAATTGAAAGAGAACGTTCACTACCAGACTTATTCTATGAAGCCAGTATAGCCCTCATCCCAAAACCAGGCAGGGACTCATCAACAAAACAGAACTATAGAACGATTTCCCTGATGAACATAGATGCAAAAATTCTCAACAAAATTCTGTCCAATCGACTTCAACAGGTCATCAAAAATATCATACACCATGTTCAAACTGGATCCATCCCAGGGATGCAAAGTTGGTTCAATACACGCAAGTCAATTAATGTAATCCACCACATCAACCAGAGCAAGGTAAAGAACCACATGGTTATATCTCTGGATGCAGAAAAGGCGTTCGATAAAATCCAGTACCCATTTATGATAAAAATCCTGGAGAAATTGGGATTCCAAGGAACATTCCTGAATATAATAAAGGCAGTTTATTACAAACCAACAGCAAGCATAATTCTAAATGGTGTAAAGCCAAAGCCATTCCTTTGAAAATCAGGAGCAAGATTGAGATGTCTGCTCTCTCCCCTCCTCTTTAACATTCCTAGCCAGAGCAATTAGGCAAGAAGAAAACAAAAAGGGGATCCAAATAGGAAAAGATGAAGTTAAGCTTTCTCTCTTTGCAGATTACATGATCCTATACCTAACGAACACCATAGACTCTACTCCCTAGCTTCTAGAGCAGATCCAAAACTTTGGCAAAGTTGCAGGATATAAAATAAACCCTCGAAAATCAACAGCCTTTCTATATGCTAATAACACGAAGACAGAGGCTGAAGTCAGGAAAGCAACTCCCTTTGCAATAGTCTCAAAAACATAAAATACCTAGAAATAACCTTAACCAAAGAAGTGAAAGACCTCTATGATTAGACTGTTTGGTGTAAGTGAACTGAACATCTCCGTGGGGGGGGGGGGAAGGAAAGGGGGAGGAGGGAGAGGGGTATGAGGGACAAGGTAACAAACTGTACAAGAAATGTATCCAGTGCCTAAAATATGAAACTGTAACCTTTGTGTACATCACTTTGATAATAAAAATTTGAAAAAAAAAAAAAGAACTAAGGAAATGGAAAAACCTCCCATGCTCCTCGATTGGGAAGATTAATATAGTCAAAATGGCAATATTGCCAAAAGCTATCTACAAATTCCATGCAATACCCACTAATATCCCAACACCATTTTTTAATGAAATTGAGGAAGCAATCCAGAAATTTATATGGAAAAATAAATGACCCCCCGACTAGCAAAAACAATCCTAAGCAGAAAGAACAATGCCGGAGGAATTACAATACCAAACTTCAAGCTGTATTATAAAGCTATAGCTATAAAAACAGCTTGGAATTGGCAATGGAACAGGCCTGAAGACCAATGGAACAGAATTGAAGATCCAGCAGTGAACACACAGAACTAAGCCCCCTTAATCTTTGATAGAGGAGCTAAAAAAATACGATGGAAGAAAGATAGCCTCTTTAACAAATGGTGATGGCAAAACTGGTTCAACACCCACAACAAAGCAAATTAGATCCTTATATATCATCCTGCACCAAAATCAATTCCACATGGATCAAAGATCTTGAAATTATAACAGATACCTTGAAAGCACTAAAAGAAGTAGGAGAAACACTTGGGCTCCTTGGCACAGGACAGACCTTCCTTAACAAAGAGCCATAAATGCTACAAATCACAAAAAGGACGAGCAAATGGGATTGCATCAAATTGCTGAGCTTCTGCAGGGCAAAGGACATAGCTCACAAGATGAATGGAAAGCCTACAGATTGGGAAAAGATCTTTATCAGCCATACAATGAACAAAGACCTCATATCTAAAATATATGCAGAACTACAAAAAATTAAATTCCTCCAAAACAAAACCGCAAAGAACCAACAGCCCCCTCAACAAGTGGGCTAAAGACTTACAAAGAGACTTCTCTGATGAGGAAATGAGAATGGCCAAGAGTCATATGAAAAAGTGCTCTACATCTCTGGCCATAAAAGAAAGGCAAATCAAAACAACACTGAGATTCCATCTCACCCCAGTAAGAATGACCTATATCAAGAAAACTAACAATAATAAATGTTGGAGGGGATGTGGACAAAAGGGAACCCTACTTCATCGTTGGTGGGAATGTAAACTTGTTCAGCCACTCTAGCAAGTGGTATGGAGATTTCTCAGAAGGTAAACATAGAGCTCCCTTATGATCCAGCAGCCCCACATTTGGCATCTACCCAAAGACCACAGAGAAGAACACACAAAAGCCACCAGCACAACAATATTCATCACAGCACAATTTGGCATAGCTAAAATATGGATCCCACCCAGTAACGCTCAGTAGATGAATGGATCAGGAAAATGTGGTACATATACACAATGGAATTTCATACCTCTGTCTCAAAGAATGACATTGCCGCATTTGTAAGGAAATGAAAGGACTTGGAAAAAATTATCCTAAGTGAAGTGAGCCAGACCCAAAGAAACATGGATTCTATGCTATGAATAGGATTCCCTATTCTCATAGGGAATAGTTAGCTCAGGTTTAGGCTAGTCACAGCAGAGGATCACAAGAGCCCAACAGCAATACTCTTATGAACACATAAGATGAGGCTAAGTGAAACAACCTCCATTTTATGGAAACAACTGTTATATCACTGCTGTAATTACTTTCAACATGCCATGTGTAACTGTAGCTTCTACTGTTGATGATGCTCTTGTATCCCCTTCCTGCGGTTGTACCTTCACTATCAGTTTATCTTATTTGAGTACTTTGGAAACTGTATATACTGGTATTAGAATTAGGAAAGTGAAAGGGAATACCAAAACCGAGAGATACAAGATAAAAAGACAAACGACTACAAAGGCAATGCTTTCAAAACTGTTTGGTGTAAGCCAAGTGAACAACTCTGGGGGGAGAGGGGCAGGGGGAGGGGAGGGTAAGTGAGGGAGGAGGTAACAAACAGTATAATAAATGTATCCAATGCCTAACATATGCAACTGTAACCTCTCTGTACATCACTTTGACAATAAATAAGAAAAAAAAATGTTTTTCCTATGAGGAAAACAATACAGTCTATGTTTCTTTAGGTCTGGCTCACTTCACATAGTAAATTTTTTTTGGAATAATTAGTACATGTTTAGGCTAGTCAAAGCCGAAGTCATAATAGCCCAATAGCTATGCCCTTATGGACACTTAAGATGATGCTAAGTGAAATGAGCTCCATGTTATGAAAACAAGTGGTATATCATTATTGTAATTATTTTCAACATGCGATATGAATCCGTACCCTTTTTATTTTCTCTCGTATTCCCTTCCTGTGGTTTTACCCCCACTATCACTGTATCTCATCTGAGCACCCTGGATACTGTATATACGTGTATTAGAGCTAGGGAAGAGAAAGTAAATATCAAAATCAATAGACAAAGGATAAAAATACAAACAACTCCAAACACAATACTCACAAAACCATTTGGTGTAAACCAACCGTACAACTCGTGGGTGGAAGGGGAAGCAGGAGGGAAGAGGTAGGCATGTGGAGGGGAGGAGGAGCTAACATATTTGACAAGAAATGTACTCACTGCATTATATATGAAACTGTAACCCCTCTGTACTTCACTTTGACAATAAAGGAGAAAAAAGACAATAAATATTTTTTAATGATTCTGAAACACCTAACATTTCTGAGAGTTATAACATATAATGCTTAAGATTCTCATGTTAAAAACTAACATTTAGAATCAACACTCTCTTTCTCTGGCAATAGGAAAACTACCAACACATACACTGTTTGTGAATAAAGGTAAACATTTCCCTCAAAGAACTGCTAATCACCATACATTTCCTTTCTTCCTTCCTGTTATTTACTTCAGCCATTCTCTGGCCATAATCTGAGTGAAACCAGCCAAAAGGTACAGACACTGAGGCAGGTAGGGACAGATAGCATGAACACACCAAGGTGGCTGAGGCCTGAGCTATTTTGGATACTATAACCTCAACATTAGGCACAGGTAGTGAGAGAGGAAGAGAGAGATCAGGAAAAGTAGAAGCCAAATGGCTGCTAGGTATAAAAATCTAGAGAAGTGTGGACTCAAGACAGTTGTCAGAAGCTGCAACACAAAAATGAATAAGATGTAAATTAGATGGGATGTTCAAGGAACTAACCAAACGAGAACATAAAACAAACTAAGTCAAAGCTAGGACAGCGAAAAGAGTAGCGCAAAATTCGGGAGGTGGCAAACATGGCCTGCGTTTATTAAAAAAAAAAAAAATAAGCTTCTCCACAAGCACAAACATCTCTCCAGCCTTCCTTCTCTCTCTACTCATAGAATAAGCATTCCCTCCTCTGCAGCTTTTGCTAGCAAGAGACACGTGATCTTTTTGTTAGATTATGAAACAAATACCAGTGATGAGCCAAAAACTTAAATATAGTAAAAGAGTTGGGACAGCACTGTGTTCACTCTGTGAGAAATATCCAACAGGAATGTGCAGTGTCTTTATTCAACAACATTTCTTTACTCGAATCACAAAGATTATGATTAAAGCATGTCTTTAACCCTCTCATATCTTGCTATCCTATTTATTCTTGTGTTAGACATTTACAATGACCACTCTTAGGAATCTAGAAAGTTCTGAGGAAGTACTGGCGGCGCGGGGGGTGGTGCTTATCATTACTTCCCAAAGCATAAGGGTGAAAAACAGCAGCTCATCAAGTGGGGGCAAGGGGAGAGCGGGAGACAAATGAAGGGGAAGGGGGGAATTGTAGTCAAGAATTCATTGTACATACTACAAAAGTAAGAAAACGGAAGGGCTGGGCAGAGGAAGGAGGGGCAAGAATGTTGAAAGGGGTGAGGTGGGTTAAGATGGGCCATATTCATAAACTGCTTTGTCAAATGGCAACTCCTTTGCACAAATACTTAAAGATAGTTTTTGTAAGAACTCAGAAGCTCTTCCCTTCACAGTAGTAGGACAAATTATTAGTTCCTACGCACAGGGACTAGAGTCTTTCAGGTCAGTTGTGTTTTGGTGGAGTTTTGGTTTTTGAGCCAGCACTGAAAATTGAACTCAGAGACTGGGCTATGTCCCTTAGCTTTGTCACTCCATACTGGCCTGCTACCCCATGAGAAATAGCACAATTTCTGGTACTTTGGTGGTTCATGGAGGATGGATGTCATGGACTTCCCTGCCCAGGGCGGGTTTCAAAGCACAATCCTCCAAACTCATGAGGATCTGGGATTACAGGCCTGAGCCACAGGCTCCAGTTTCTAATGAGCTTTGGTCATCAAAAAAGTGGTAGTATAATTTTAAGGTTCACAGACATTAGTGCTACCTTTGGATCCTATGATATAAAGCCCCAAAGACCCGTCCTTTAAATAACTAATCAAATAAAAAATAAACAATTGTCTTATAATTAAATAATCATAAGACAGGGAAATAGAGACAAAATAATCATTAGTAATATAAACATAAAAATGGAAAAAAGCTTACCAAAGAGTTGATTCCTATATAGTTTAAGACTATAGGGAAAGTAAGCTGGAAGCCAGTGGCTGTAGCCAGTAAACCTAGCTATTCAGGAGGCTGAGATCTGAGGATCGAGGTTCTAACCCAGCCTGGACAGGAAAACTCTGTGAGACTCTTCTCTTCAATTAACCACCAAAAAGCTGGAAGTAGAGCTATTGCTCAAGTGACAGAGTGCTAGCCTTAAGCAAAAAAAGCTCAGGGACTGTGTCCAAGCCTGAGTTCAAACCCCGGGAACAGCAAAAATATAGGTAGGTAGGTAGGTAGGTAGGATAGATAGATAGATAGATAGATAGATAGATAGATAGATAGAGTTTGTGTTGCAATGGAAAACCATGCACTCTACATCACTCTCTTCCTAATTCATTCCACTACTATGTAACAGGATAAATAGCAGAGAATAGCAAAGGAAAATAAATATTTGTTAATTGGCGATGTCTTTCTTGCTATAGTCATATAGTTTCTTTCGAAGTGCAATTGGCTTCTCTTTCTCACTTGGAAAAGTCCACTTTGACTCTATTTACATATTCCATTTCAATTACTTCTGAACTAAAGAAACAATAAAACCACTGTTTCAGTCTTAAAATTCTTCTTTGAACCATTATGGAATCATAATAGTTACTTCTTTGGTAATTAAAGTAACACATAGTCACTTGGCCTCTGTATACTTCCATGCCATCATGACTGGTCATGATTTCACTTAAGAAAATGATCCCTTAATAGAAACAACATGTCACTTTATGGGACGTGGGAGGTGTTTTGCTATGGGTCATGAACATCCCTCTGCTCCACAATAGATTGAATACTAAGTGCAGGCCCTGGAAAGGCAGGGCCCTGCCACCTGAGTCCCATATGCGTAAGTTCCAAGCTGAGGGAAAGTCAGGTCAAACAACACCAATGCAATGGAAGGAAACCAGAGTTTAGATTCCTGCTACAGAATTGCAAAGCAGAGTACAGGAGAGGGGCCTGACTAGAATGAGGGTTGTTTGGGAGAGTGCACCTTCTAGTTTGTTCTTCTATACATGGATGGCCACAACATGAAGCCCACTGGGGTAATGTGTGCTCCATGAAAGCCTGGTGGAGTCACATTTCTACATCTACGCTTAAGTTTCCTGTATTTACTCTTGAGTTTCAACCATTCTTAATCTTCTCATCATATCCCATAAATGTGAAAGCAGTGTGAAGCTTTAAAATGCTAGTTGCACATGATTACAATTAAACAATGTGGAGACTCCTAAGAAATGGGAAATGATGAGGAAGGGATACATGATGCGTGTAGGAATTCTTTGTGACTGATTATAAAATTCTTTTTTCTGGGATTTCTGCTTCAAGACTGATGGTAGAAGCAAAGGTTTTCCTGCTTTAAAAAAAAGGTGTAAAAGAATAAAATGTCCTAGACTTCTTAATCCAAAGATACCTTGTGTTATAACAATTAGACATTTTCATATTCATAAAATGGTAACATAAATTTTATTACCACACCAGCATTTCATTTATTCCTAGCCTGATTTCCAGACTAATCTCAACATTCAAGAAAATATCTCAAAAGTAGCTGAAATTTAGGGCATTGAATAACATTGCACAGAAGAAAAGCATATACAAGTACATAAAAAGCTATGGTTTCTTCACTGATGTAATTTCACAATGTTAGAGTTTTTCTTTTATTAAAAACTACCAGTTGCAAAGACATGACTGGAAAGTTCAGGCACATGGGTCCGCCTTCCTGCCTCAGGTCCTGGGCAACTACCAGACAATCTGCAGGGTTATGAGATAAAGTCACGAATACAGTGTGTTTGGCTAAATATTTTTAATAGATTATAATACCTCTGTTTGGCTCAAATAAATTATCCAGCCTTATTTGGTCCACTTTCCCATTTCATGGTTGGCTGATCATTGAATTCTCTCAGAAAGCAAAGCAATGAAGAAAAGGGGAAAAAAGAAGAAAGATGAAAAAAGGAGGAGGAAGGGGAAAAAAGAAGAAAGGTGAAAAATGGAGGAGGAAGGAAGGAAGGGGGCCTGAGGAGGAGGACAAAGGACAGAGGAGAAAAAGTCAGGAAGTCAGGTACTGGTGGCCTATGCCTACAATGCTAGCTACTCAGAAATGAGATCTGAGGATCACAGTTCAAAGCAAGCCTGGGCAGGAAAAGTCCACAAGACACTTAGCTCCAACCAACAGATAGTTCAGAGTAGAGCTGAGTGCCAGCCTTGAGCAAAAGATACTCAGTGCCCAGGCCCTGAGTTCAAGCCCCAGGTCTGTCAAAACAAAAAGTCATTTTTATGTTGCAGACTTCCTTGAAGCCCATAGTTTGAAACGATATATGGAAGGGAAAACAATCACTCACCAAAGCTCAATAGCTTGTAGAGCTGCTGTGTCATTCTATTGCATGTCCTACCAGACACGTATAAAATGTGCTTTGCTTGGCCAAAGAGCTATCCACAACTCCCTGCTCAAACACCTGATGACAGTGGACATTCATTTCAATGGGAACAAGATAGTCTTTCAATTTTCCTTCTGTTGTACTCGTTACAATGTGGCCAGATTTACACTCTCTCTGTGAAATGCATTGGATTTCTCAGTCAATATTGGCTACAATATTAGTAATTTCTCAAGATCTTGCCTGTCATTTAAATGCAGACACAAAACTCACAGTCTCCTCATGGTGTCCATTTCAGTTTCAACATAGAACCATCATCATTTTACCAAAGACCAACTTTCTTAAACCATAGTTTCTATAAATAATGCACAAATAAATACTCTGCATATGCAAATTCAACCAATTACAGATTGTACATCTTTAAGGGAAAAGCAGTGCATCTGTACTAAAACACATTCACACTGTTTTCTTGTCATAATGCCCTATAATATGGTATAAAATCTAGCTACACATTATTTCAATTATATTACTTACTGTAAGCAATCTAGAGAAGACAAAGTATATGAAGGATGTTTGTAGTTTATATGCAAGTATTATACTGTTTTATATCAAAAGAACTTCATTAGCCACATGGGTTGTAGAGCCAACCCACTTCAGATACTAAGGGACATTGTAATTTGGGGGAAAGTTATGTTGCAGATACTATTTGGCCAGCTAAACATTAACTGCTCAACAAAACTCTAATGTTAACAATAACTATATTAAAAAGTTAATGGCAGCAGCAACTTGTTGACAAGACTCTATGTGCGTATGTGTGAAGAATAAAAGCTCAAAGGAGCAAGGTGCCAGTGGCTCATGTCTGTAATCCTCAAGAGAATGATTTCTGAGAATCAAGGTTCAAAGAAAGCATGCACCAGAAAGTCTCTTATCTACAATTAATCACCAAAAAATCAGGAAACAGAGCTGTGGTTCAAGTGGTAGACCACTATCCTTGAGTGCAAAGGCTAAGGGATAGCACTCAGGACCTGAGTACAAGCCCTGGTGCTGGCAACAAAAAGTATAAAAGCACAAAGAAAAATGAAAAAATGCACAGAAACATGTCAAAAACTGGGATGACTTAAAGGCTTAAAAAAATCTCAGACTTTAAGGCAGACGGATGGGGTGAGAGATGTTGATGTTTGTGATGTATGATATCACAGTGGGTTACATTGTGCATTTCCCCAACTTCCTAGTGCGAACAGATTAAGGAATAGGTTTCTCACGTTCAGTGAGGAACACTGAGCTCTTTGGGAAGAAAAGGGAGACGGAAGAGGAGGGAAAGAGGTGAGAAAAGTGGGAGAAGAGGCGAGAGGAACCGATAACAAAGAAGACTATCTAGACATATATTCTGACTCCCAGTTATACCATAATGTACAAGCCAGAGCTTGATACAATTAACTCAATTAGAGTAAATATGATCATTGTATTTTATAACGTGTGAATATATTTTAAATACAAGAATTAAAGCTTCATGTCCATAACGAAGAACAGAACGCCTATAAATTGAAATTATAAT
This sequence comes from Perognathus longimembris pacificus, assembly GCF_023159225.1. Classification (NCBI taxonomy): domain Eukaryota; kingdom Metazoa; phylum Chordata; class Mammalia; order Rodentia; family Heteromyidae; genus Perognathus; species Perognathus longimembris. Next base: position 3,049 of record NW_025960087.1, on the reverse strand, counting down.
TTTTTTTTTTACATTTTAGGTGTCAAAGCCTATAAGTATGCCCTTATAACAAAAACTGCATGAATCTAGTGATCAATGTAAGGAACACATTATGAAGGGAAATGAATACATTTCAACTACCATTCATGAAGAGAATAAGGCCTTCAACTGAAGAGGAAGTGACATCTCTGGAGGCAATGACGTCAGAAGTGTCATCGCAATTCCAAATTATCCTGTACTCATAGAAATTCCAAATTTTGAGGGGAAGAAGTTCCACAGTAAGTTGAATGACAGTATTAATTCCACTTATTCTAGCTGTTGGAATACTAGCCCAAAGTTCATGGCTGTGGCTGTATCTACTATACACAAGTGCAACATTGACTGCATTTCAGGTATCTTAGAGCTGATGGGTTGGAGAAACTATTTGCTTTCTCTACTGATTTTGTCCATCACCAAAGAAGACAAGGGATAGCTCGCAATTCAATTGGGAAGAAACTGGTGGAGCAGTGAACTCCTATTTAGCTCAGTTCCTCCTATCTCCACGTAAGAATCACCATTGTTAACACAAATTGGGGAGGGATTGGGGGCATTGTGAAATTCCATGGCACTTTAAACCACCCCACCAAACTTCACCCATCTTGGCAAGCCAGGTTAGGTAGCAATGCTTCTAGGTGTAGCCAGTCATATCCTGGGTTTCAGGTTTCAGCCTGCAGCTCAGTCATCCATAAACAGTTTTCACATTCTCCACTTCCACCAAACCAACCCAGACAGTCTCTAACGTGGTAAGGAGGGCACCCAAACAGTTTTTCATGATAGGTCTTGGATGGCTTCCATTTGGGTCATGTCACAGAGTTGATTTTACAGCCTTACAAAGCAATCAGAAGCAGAGCAGACTGTGGCCTTGAAAGAATGCTTGCTCCTACACATTGAATAAGCTACAGTGAATTGAAACTCCATGTAGTATTGGTATCCTTTTACATAATTACCAACGGAATTACTACAGTGAGAAAGGGAAAGGAAGCCGGACATCGTGGCACACTTCTGTTTCCCAGATACTGGGGAACAGAGGTAGGGAGGAGCACAGTCTTGAGACCACCTGATCAAATGAAAAGCAGGGGAGGGAGGGGAGGAGGAGTTAAAGGGGAAGAAGAGTGAAAAGGGCAGAGGAAAAGGGAGAAAGGTGGAGAGATAGAGGAAGGGGAGGGCTGGCCAGCCCAAAAGACTATCCAAAGATAACTCAAAGCCAAAAAAAAAAAAAAAAAGGAACTGGAGGAGTGGCTTAAATGAAGCAAGGAAAAGGCCTCAAGTTCCAAGCCAAGCATCACAGAGCAAGGAATTGGAAGAATTAGCTTCTTCATTTGTAAACAAGGCAGACAAAAGAGAAGAAACAAGAACACCCCTTCAAAGGCAACTTGTCCTTGTCCACTCTCAGCAGAAAAGTCACTGAGCATGTCATGTCCAGCCTTTTGGATTCAGTAGGCCTGAGAAAGACTTACTGGGGATATTCGTGGGGGCACCCTCATCACTGTGCCCTGTTCTGTGTCACAGGAAGTGGAGAATATCTGCCATTTTCATTTCCATAACATTCACCATCTCAAGTTGCTTATTCAAGTTTCTTAAGGTAAAACTGTTTCTGTTCTCTGTATCATTGAAAATGTATACAGCAAGACATGGAGTTTTATATGCTCAAGTCAACTGGATTAGCAAAGGAACACAAAGGCTCTGACACCAGGGGGAAGAGTGCTCTATCTCAAAGCAAGCATGAACATTTACGTCCCATCACCATACTGGGGGCGTCCTCAATCCATCACCAGGATCTGTACTGCTCCCACTTGGGAATGAGGGGGTACTTGCGCTTGTTGGCATTTACTCCCACTTTGTAAATAGTCATTTCATAAGTATAGAGGATACCTTAAGAAGTATCTACTTTCTGTGTATGCTCATACTAGGGCTTGACCTCAGGGCCTGGGCATTGCCCCTTAACTTTTTCGCTCAAGGCTGGCTTTCTATCACTTGAGCCACAGCTCTACTTTGGCTTTTTGGTGGCTATTGAAGGTGAGAGACTCATGGAAGTTCCTGCCTAGGCTGGCTTTGAATCCAACCTTCAGATTGCAATCTCCTAAGAAGCTAGAATTATAACTGAGCCACCACCAGATGGCTTCTAGTCTCACTTTTTACCTGTAGCTGTTAAACACTCCACACAAGAAGTTCTCAACTTTATTCTCACTATTCATAGAATAGAGTAGACTACCATCATATAGAACAGGCTGTCCATTCTATATTAAAAATCATGTTAGAAAGTGGCTCAGGGAGTAGAGCTGAAGAGCACAGGGACAGAGCCCAGGCCCAGAGTTCAAGCCCCATGACCAAGAAAAAAAATATCATGTTTCTTTCATTTGGAATATCAGCAGATCAGCTACCAGTGTACCTTTATCTACCTATCCATCAATTCTTAGAAATTCAAAAGGCAACCAACAAACTTTGTATCCATTCCTACAGATTTTCTCAGGAGCCATATTTTCTTCTATTATGAATTTCTGAAACATAAGTATAGTTTTCTTTCTCTACCACCAAACCATTTAAACTCTTCCCATATTGTAAACATTTCATAGATTTAGGTTATAAGCTCCAAAATGTACTCCTCTTGATTTTGCTTATCCCACAATGGAAAGTCCTTTTCAATTAACATTTGGTGTCATCTTCATGGAACTAGAAACTCATGAGGATGCAGGGCAAGTCTGCCTCAATTGCCCCCCCCCCAAAAAAATCCCAAAATCTGGTACTGTTTAGAATTTATGCTAGGTAGAGAATTGACTAAGATGCTAAGTCGTTATTGCCCAGCTCTTACTTACAATGATATGACCAGTTTGTAAAAAGCCATATGTGGAAATGATTTGCACAAGATTGTGTAACATGTGAATGAAAAAGCCAAGGTGGCTTTCTTCATTTCCTATTCTTCATGGATGACACCACAGAGGTTCTTATACCTGTTTGCATTTCCTTAGCCTCAGGTCCTCAGCTCCTCCCACTAGCCCCCAGATCCACCCATACCTAATGAGCCACTCCTACT